>NW_007726562.1:519143-591183 GCF_000696425.1 Galeopterus variegatus | reverse complement strand
GCTTTGTTAACTGGTCAGGCAAGGTCCTAATTAATCTAAACAAACTCCCATTTGTTTCTTCACTTCCATCTTATTGCATTGACTCCCTTTTTTTCTCTTAAATGTTCCATATTAGATGTCTTTCAGTTCCTCAAACATACAGTGTTCCTTTAAGTCTCAAGTCTTTTGAGATCTCTTCCTTCTGTCTGTACACATTACTCCGTGCCATTCTCTCTCCATTAGTCAACTACTCATTTTCTGATGTTCACTCCATGAGTGCTTAACTAGGCAAGATTACCTTTAGTCTCTGCACTAGAGCAAGATGGTATTATACACACTGTTTATTTTACATGATATTTTAATGTGCTAGGACTCATCAAAGCTCTAAATATTTTACAATTCATAAAAATCTGTCTCTTCCATTAGATAAGAATCTCTATGAAGGAGGAACTGTGTCCATTTCATTCACTATCATGTCACTATTAAGTATTCAGAATTAGAAAAAAGTCACCTGTCAGTAAATTCTGGTAATGTGTACGGCATTATACATGTATCAAGATGGAGGGCATATTGTTTATCCCTGCAAAACGAAATTTTACAAAAATAGAATAGTGCAGTATATACTGCTTATAACCTGATGTGTTTACTTACAAACTTAACAAATTGTCAATATTTCTGTATTATTATAAAAATCTGCACCAATTTTTTGTCTTAAGAAAACAGAATATGTAATCATTTTTTCCATTCTGAGGCTATGTTTTTTTCTCTATATATGATCTTATATCTCTGTATGTATAAGGAGGCTTCACAAAGTTTGTGAATGGAGTATCTGAGAGCAGCCCCTGCCTCACAGATGTCAGGAGCACATGGGACTGTGGGAGCTAATGGCAGCCCCTGCTGCTGCCATAGATACCACTGCCATGTGTGTGGGCTGCCATAGCCAGTGCCGCTGCAAGGGCGGCCCATCACCACAACAGCCACTGCCACTATGCAGGTTACCTGACAACCACTTGACATAATTGACACAAAGGAGTATCACCAGTGGAGTTCAGAGAAAGAAGTGAATGAGCACAGGCCTGTGACCTAGTGGCCCACCCCACAGTGGGAATTATGCTGCCTCACACACAGTAGCAAAGCAGGGGGTGGGAGGTATGTGCACATCCCATGTGACTGCCTTGATCTGGGGAGAGACACATGTGGAATCCCCTAAAAGTACAGAAAACCAGGATACTCAAATAGAGTAAGGAAGAATATTCCCAATCACCACCAATCAATCCCCCAACTGGGAGCAGCCAAGACCCAGTAGGAGACTCTTCCTGTAGAAAGGAAGAAAGAAACCCTGCAAAAGCTCACCCATTCAGACTGAGGAGCTACAGTATACCACAGTATACACATCAGAGTTACAGATGCTGGCTGGGGTGCCAACAAGCCCATGCAGGGTCACCCACCCCAGCCAAAGAGTGACAGGACACCCAGGCACTTCTCCCAAACACTTGAGAACATGCCCACTTCCTCAATGAACCAACACAGTTTCACTAACCTCAGCAAGGAAGCATGAAGTGTCCCAGTGCTAAGTCAAAGAGGCACTCACACACAACTCCAACTCTGAATATGACTGAAATACCCAAATAGAGACTATATTACTCCATCTACCCAGAAACAATACTAAAACACCCTATTCAATGGTCAATACACAACACATCTATAGGAAAAGTCTCTCTTCTCAAAGCTCACTTCAGAGTAATGAAATAAGCAACTGTTCTACCAGTTGACCAGACATTAGCATACAGATACTAGAAGTATGAAAAAATGAGAAAATATGACACCACCAAAGGGATACAGTAATTCTCAAGTATTAGATGCCATAAAGTTGGAAACCCTTGACATGACTAAAAAGGAACTTCAAGCAACAATCTTGAGCAAACTCACTGAGATATAAGAAGACTCAGATGATACAATGAAATGAGAAAAAATGTCCAGAATATAAAGGAAGAAATTTACAAAGAGATTAATACCTTAATAAAGAATGTAGCAGAACTCCTGGAACTAAAGGATTCATTCAACAAAATAAAAACACAACTGAGATCTTAAGAAGCAGGTTAGAGCAAGAAGAAGAAAGAATTCCTGGTCTTTTTTTTTTTTTTTTGTCTTTTGTCTTTTTCTGTGTCCGGCAATGGATCGCAACCCTCAGTGTTGCCCCCGTACCGGACCGGGGACTGGCAACGGGATTGCAACCCTCGGCGTTGCTCCCGCGCCTCGCTCAGCCAGTGAGCGGGAACCGGTCCGTATGTGGGATCCGAACCCTCGGGCGGGAGCGCCTCTGTGCTTCCCAAGCAGCGCACTATCCAGTGCGCCACCGGGCCGGCCCAAGAATTCCTGGTCTTGAACACAGTATTTACAAAATAATGAAGGTGGGAGAAAGAAAGAGAGAGAGAGAGAAGAAAAAAGAACAAAAAATAATAAAGATAATCTAAGAGAGCTAGTAGACAACCTTAAGTGCACAAATATGTGAATCATAGGTGTTCCAGAAGGGGAAAGGTAAGGAAAAGGTATTAAGAACATACTCAACAAAATAATAATGGAAAACTTCCCAGTTATAGAGAGAGACATGGACCTTCAGATCCAGGAGACTCAAAGGTTGACAAACAGATTCAATCCAAAAAGGTACTGTCTGAGACATGCTGTACTCAAAGCAGCATAGCTCAAAGACAAAGAGAGAATCCTAAAAGCAGCAAGAGAAAAGCATCAAGTCAAAAACAAGAGAGTACATTACAGATTAACAGCAGACTTCTCAACAGAAATTCTACAGGCAAGAGAGAATGGGAGATATATTCAAAATACTAAAAGAAACACACACACACACACACACACACACACACACACACACACACACTGCCAACCAAGAATAGTATACCCAGAAATGCTACCCTTAAGAACTGAAGGAGAAATACTGTATTTCCCAGTGTGAAGGTTAATTCTAGATGTCAATTTAATTAGATGAAGGAATGCTGAGAAATCTGGTAAAGCAATCTTTTCAGGTGTGTCCATGAGGGTGTTTCCAGCATAGATTAGTATGCGAGTCTGAGTGGCCTGGGTGTGAAAGACCCACCCTCAATGTGGGTGGGAACCATCCAATCCACTGGGGCTCTGGAGAGAACAAAAGACAGAGGAAAGAGGTAAAGCTCTCTCTCGATCTGCTGGAGCTGGGATACACTCTTCTCTCCTGTCTGTGGACATCAGAGCTTAAGACTCTTCAGCTTTTGGGTTCCAGAACTTACACCAAGGACACCATCAGTTTCCCTGGTTTTGAGGCCTTTGGACTTGGCTTGAGCCACGCTACCAGCATGCGGTTTATAGATGGCCTATCGTGGGACTTTTCTTCATAGCCACGTGAATTAATTCCCCTAATAAATACCTCTCATATAATTATTATGTATACTATTGATTCTGTTTCTCTGGAGAACCCTGACTAATACACCCAGATAAACAAAAACTGTGGGAGTTCACCACTACATTATGAGCCCTTCAAGAAATCCTCAAGGGAGTCCTACATTTGAATGATAATTACTTCCATGAATACACATGAAAGAAAAAAACACTGGCAGAACAAAATGCAAACAAGAAAGGGAAAGAAACTATATCTTACCACCTCAAAAAACCAACAAACATCTAAGACAAACAATAAAAGGGGAAGAAAGGAACAAAAGATATTTAAAATATCCTAAGAAAATTGGTAAAATGCCAGCACTAAGACAGTACCTTTCAATAACAACCCTAAATGTCAATGGATTAAATTTCCCACTCAAAAGATACAAACTGACTGATTGGATTAAAAAGCTAGGCTCAACTATATGCCATCTTCAAGAGACTCACCTCACCTGTAAAGACACAAACAGACTAATAGTGAAGGGATGGAAAAAGTGTTACCATGCAAATGGAAACCAAAAATGAGCAGGAGTAGCTATTATTATAACAGATAAAATAGACTTCAAACAAAAAAACCATTAAAAGAGACAAATAAGGCCACTATATAATGATAAAGAGATCTACCCAGCAAGAAGACATAACAATCGTAAATACATATGCACCCAACACTGGAGGACACAGATGCTCAAAGTGGATACTATTAGACCTAAAGGAAGAGATAAACCCCAATATGATAATAGTTGGTAACCTGAACACCACTCTCTCAGCATTGGACAGATCATCTAGGTAACAAATCAACAGAGAAACACAGGATTGAAACTACACTTTAGATCAACTGGAATTGGAAGATATCTAGAGAACATTTCATCTAACAACTACAGAATATACATTCTTCTCAGCACATTACACATTATCTAGGATAGACCGTATGTTAGGTCACAAATCAAATCTTAACAAATTTTTAAATATTTAAATAATTTCAAGTTTCTTTGGAGACCAAATGGATTAAAATTAGTAATTGATAACCAGTGTAACTTTGGAAACTATACAAATACATAGAAATTAAACAACATATTGTTGTATGAACTATGCATCCAAGAAGAAATTAAACAGGAAATCAAGAAATTTCTTGGAAGTATTTAGAAAGTCACATTGTTCCTAAACCTGTGGAATACTGCAAAAGCAGTACTGAGGGAAGTTTATTGCGGTAAATGCTTACAACAAAAGAATAGAAAGGTTTCAAATAAATAACCTAATGCTACACTTCAAAGAACTAGAAAAACAAGAACAATCCAATCCCCAAATTATTAGTTAGTAAGAAATAACTAAGGTCAGAGCAGAACTAAATAAAGTAGAGACCCAGAAAACAATACCAATGATCAACCAAACAAAAAATTGTATTTTGGAGAAGATAAACTAAATGGTCAAATCATTAGCTAGGCTAGCTAAAAAAAAAAAAAAAAGAAAGAAAGAAAAATAAAAGAAAGAAAAGAGAAGACCCAATAACAAAAATCAGAAATGAAAGAGGAGACATTACAACCATTACAACAGAAACACAAAGAATCATTGGAGACTGTTAGAAAAACTATATGATAAGAAATTTGAAAACATGAAGAAAATGGATAAAATTTTGGATACATGCAAACTACCAAGACTGAACCAAAAAGAAACAGATAATCTGAACAGATTATCTATAATAAGCAGTGACATTGAAGCAGTAATGAACAGTCTCCCAACAAAGAAAATCCTGGGACTGGATGGCTTCACTGCTAAATTCTATCAGTTCTTTAAAGATGAATTAATACCAATTCTATTCAAACTATCCCAAAATATTGAAAGAGGCCACTCTCCCAAATTCATTCTGTGAGGTCAGTATCATCTTGATAACAAAACCCAAAGATACAACACAAAAATGAAAATAACAGGCTAATATCTCTGATGAACATAGATGCAAAAATCCTTAACAAAATATTAACAAATAGAATAGAACAACACATCAAAAAAATTATATACCATGATCAAGTGGGATTCATCCCAGGGATGAAAGAATGGTTCAACATATGCAAGTCAATAAATGTGACATATCACATCAACAAAATCAAGGACAAAAACCATATGATTATCTCAATAGATGCAGAAAAAGGTTCATAAAATTTTCAACATTGCTTCATGATTAAAGACTCTCAGAAAATTACGTATAAAAATAAAGTATTTCAACACAATAAAAACCAAATACAACAAATCCACCACCAAAATTATCCTGAATGGGGAAAAGCTGAAAGCCTTTCCCTAAAGAAAAGGAATATGACAAGGATGACCCCTCTAACCACTTCTATTTAACATAGTATTTAAAATACTAGCCAGAGCAATCAGGCAAGAGAAAGAAAAAAAGGGCATCCAGATTGGAAAAGATGAAGTATAATTGTCCTTTTCTGCAGATGACATGATCCGATATATGGAAAAATTTAAAGACTCACTCTACAAAAACTTCTGAGAGGTGATAAATGATTTTGGTAAAGTTGTAGGATACAAAATCAAGATGCCAAACTCAGTAGCATGTTTTATACTCCAATAATGAGCTAGTAGAAAAAGAAATGAAGAAATAAAGCCTGTTTAAAATAGTCACCAAAAAAATAAGATATCTAGGAATCAATTTAGTCAAGGAGGTGAAAGATCCCTACAACCAGAAATACAAATCACTGCTAGAAGAAATTAAAGAGGACACAGAAAGATGGAAAGACATTCCATGCTCTTGGATTGGAAGAATCAACATTGTGAAAATGCCCATAGAACCCAAAGCAATCTACAGATTCAATGTAATCCCCATCAAAATACCAATGACATTTTTCACAAAAATAGGAAAAAAAAATCCTAACATTCATATGGAACAAGAAAATACCCTGAATATCCAAAGCAATACTGAGCAAAAATATATACATATAAAGCCAAAGGAATAACACTACCCGACTTCAAATTATACTACAAAGCTACAGTAACCAAAATAGCATGGTACTGGCATAAAAAGAGACACTCAGACCAATGGAACAGAATAGAGAACCCGGAAATCAACCCACATACTTAAAGCTAACTGTTCTTTGACACAGGTACAAAGAACATACATTAGGGAAAAGACTGCCTCTTCAATAAGTTGTACTGGGAAAACTGGACATCTGTATGTAGAAGAATGTAACTAGACCTGTACCTCTCACCATATACCAAAATCAACTCAAAAGAGATTAAAGACTTAAATGTAAGACCTGAAACTATAAAACTCCTAAAAGAAAATATAGGGGAAACAATTCAGGAAGTAGGACTGGACAAAGACTTAATGAAAAAGTCCTCAAAAACACAGGCACCAAAAGAATGAATAAACAAGTAGAATTATATCAAACTAAAAACCTTCTGCACATCAAAAGAAACTATTAACTGAGCAAAAAGAAAACCCACACAATTGGATAAAATATTTGCAAATTATATATATGACAAGGGATTAATGTACATAATATATAAGGAACTCAAACAACTACACAGTAAACAAACAAACACACAAACAAAAAGAGTAACCCAATTGAAAAATGGGCAAAGGAGCTAAACAGATGTTTTTCAAAGGAAGACATACAAATGGCCAAGAGAAACATGAAAAAATGCTCCACATCACTAAACATCAAGGAAATACAAATCAAAATCACACTGAGATATCCTCTCACCCCTAGTTAGATCAGCTATTATCAAGAAAACAGAAAATAACAAATGCTGGTGAGGATGTGGAAAAAGGTGAACACTCTTACACATTGGTGGGAGTGCAAATTTGTGCAGCCATTATGAAAAACAGTATGAAAGTTCCTCAAACCCCACGGATAGAACTACCATAAATCCAACAATTCCACTGCTGGGTATATATCAAAAGGAATGGAAATCGTCCTGTTGACGGGATACCTGTTCTCCCATGTTTTTTGCAGCTTTATTTACAATAGACAAGAGTTGGAACCAACCTAAATGTCCATCATCAGATAACTGGATAAGGAAAATGTGGTATATCTACACAATGAAATGCTACTCTGTCATAAAAAAAGAACGAAATTCTGCCATTCTCAGCAACATGGACGAACTTAGAGAAAGTTATGTTAAGTGAATAAGCCAGGTACAGAAAGAGCAAAACCACATGGCCTCACTCATAAGTGGGATCTAAAAAAATAAACAAAGAAAAGAAAAACAATAAAGGAAGAAAGAAAGAAAAAGAAACAATTACAGTAATTTGTTGAACTTTCAAAAGGAGACAGAAGAACTGAGGTGGGAAAGGGGGAGGGCCTCAGTTCTGTTCTCTCCTTTTGAAATTTAGGGAGAAATTGGTAAAGGGCCACAAAAAAGTGATTACATTGTGTTACTTAGTTATCCTGGATACTAGTTGTCCTGATTTGAGCATCACATATTACACACATGTATTGAAATTCAGTTTTGTATCCCACAGATATGTATAGTCAATTATGTTTCAATCAATTAAAAAAGAATTAATTTTTTAAAAAAGAAAGGAAAAAAAAAGTTCATGGAAGGGTTCATATTATCTTTTAATTCTATTTTTCCATGAAGTTTTTGAAGTACTCTCATGTTTCTAAAAAACGTATCTCATTTCTTCTATTTTGAAACTAATTTTATTAAATAAAATTTGAAAATTTGGAAAAGCATACAACAGAGCAGTCATAATTCTTTGTGTGTATATTTCTCTTGTTCTCTGTCTCCCTCTTCTTCCAATGTACAGTCTACTGTATGTGTAACTTAATATCCTACTTATTTTCACCTAACAATGTAACATTAGCAATTCCTCATGATCTCTTAATTGTTCATAACTTGAAGAAGTGGTAGCGTAATATTCCATCAACTGAAAACTCATAACAATATTGCTTCCAGCTTTGCTTTTGTAAATAAAACTTTAAGGCACATCTTCATAAACATATACATATGAATAGATTTCTGGTTATTGCCTAGATATATTCATAGAAGCAAGATTATTAAGAGCTATGACTTTCAAAAAAAAAATTATGTATCAGGCAAATTGCTTTCCAGAAATACTTCTATTTATGATTCCACCAGCAATATTTTATGGTATGCTTGTTTTCCAGTATGTTCAGATTTTCCAATTTTAAACTGAAAATTATATGTAATTTTTTGTTAATTATAATTTAAACTACATCCATTTTGTATATTCAATATGGGTTCTATGAAGTGAATTTTTATGTTTTGGTATTCATGGTATTGTACTAAAATAAAAACTATATATACTTTAATATATCAGGATGTATATCCTTTAATATATTAAAAGCTATATACTCTAATAAAAATGTACATATTATATAATATGTGCATTCATACTTTACTATATAAAAACACTTAATACTTTAATCTTTCAAAAGATTTTATGTACACAGACATTTATATGTCTTTTAAAGTTTATGAGGGTATCATCAAGTCATATTATCTTTTAATTCTATTTTTCCAGGAACTTTTTGATGTACCCTTGTATATATCTTTACGTAGAATAAATCTATGTAAAGTCTTAGAATTATACTTATTTTCATGTAACATTGTAATATTAACAATTCCTCATGGTCTTTAAAATTGCTCAAAATAGTAAAAAGAAGCGGCATAATACTCCATTGATTAGAAATTCATATCAAGATTGAATAAAATGTGAAACTTAAAAAAAAATGACAAATTGAAAAACTGTGCAAATATTTTAAAAATCTTTATTTATTTTTATAGTAGCAATTTTTTTTTTTTTTTTTGTCTTTTTTTCGTGTCCGGCAACGGATTGCAACCCTCAGTGTCGCGCCCGTACCGGACCAGGACCGGCAACGGGCTCGCAAACCTCGGTGCTGCGCCCGCACCTTGCTCAGCCAGTGAGCGGGAACCGGTCTGTATGTGGGATCCGAACCCTCGGCGGGAGCGCCACTGCGCTTCCCAAGCAGCGCACTGTAGCAGTGCGCCACCTGGCTGGCCCCTATAGTAGCAATTTTTAATATTACATTTTACATTTCAGTTTACATAAGTGCTTATTTTTCATGCAGTAATATCTATTCATCTTTCCTTGAAGATATGAGTGATGTCCTCCACCATTATTAAACTCAGAAAGTCTTTCTTTACCTAAAGGTCAGTTAAATATTTTTATATTTTGTTTACATTTAAGTGCTTTAACTTTTTAAAAACTATTAAAAAGTACAATTAACTAGTTCATCTGCAATGACAAGATACATGGCAATAGAGTTCTGATGCATAACCTCTGTAGCTACAGGCCCAACAACTTCTGCAGCCCTCAGCTCAGAATGGTCAGTCCTTAGTTAATGACTTCCTGCTTTAATTTTCGCTTCTAATTTTAATGCAGGAACAACTAGAGAAATCTACATATGCTTCCCAAATCCATCTCATAAGATACCTCACTCCTACTTGGTCCACCTCCAGCTTCCCCATGCCCATAACTTCCAATCAGAGCAGAGCAGAAGCATTCTTTTGGTTTTGTTTTGTTTTTTCTTCACTATAAAGCTTTCCCTCTTCCTTGCCTGTCTTTGAGTCTCGGGCAAATCCAGTAATGGTGGCTGACTCCCATTGCTACAGGAAGCACTTAATAAATAGCCTCTGTTTGTTCTAATTTTGCAATCTTCATTTATTTCCACAGTAATATGTATCTTGAGCCTGAATACTTGGTGGATTTTTTTCCCTGTTTGAAATTAGAATAACACAAAATCATTATGTTCAGTTGTAGATTGATCCTTTTTCATTAGTTTTGTGTGTAATTCTGTGATTTCTGTTGATACATGTACTCAATCCTTTTCTCATTTTCAAAACGTTTTTTTCATACTATATCACATATTATTGCTTCTCTTCCTGTTTTTATATTTTTTACTTGGAATTAAGTGTCATTATTTTTTAGGTCTCTGATCTCAGAATTTCATGTCTTTTATCTTCTTGGTCATGGTTTCAATAATACATCTTTTACTTTCATATTCTGTTCTGTTTTCTCCCCAAAACAGTTTGTTTGCTTCTATTCTATTCTTACTAATGTAAATTTGATTCTGTCACCGTCTTTTGGGATTTCCCACACTTATTTCTTCACCCATTCTTTTTGTCTTTCTGATTTCATTTAATTTTGTTTGCATCTTACCAATATCTGGACTGTGTTCTTTTACAATATTTTTGAGGACATCAAGCAGAAATCTTCAAATTTTTTTCATTTACTTCACATAAATAGTTTTCAAACTACTAGACTCAACACCCAGAAATAGTATTAATTCTTGATTAAGAAAAAGATGGTCTTCAAGATCAAATAATTAAAACATGAGCTCTGACTTTTCCTATTTGCACTGGGTTGGGTCGTATCTCTTAATTCCTGTTCCTTAATTTTCTCAATTGAAAGTGGGAATAATAATACTTATCTGTTTGGGGCTGTTGCAAATTTTTCTTTAGAAGTTTGTTCATAGGGTAAGCACAAGTCAAAAATATTCTTCCCATGTTTTTGTTTGTCTGTGCCAGTGGGTCTCAAACTTTATCAGGTAGTAGAGAACCACCTTTCGGGCTTGCCACATTCCCAGATTGCTGGGCCTCACTATCAGTTTCCAATTTGGTAGGTTTGAGGTAGGGCCTGCAAATTGCATTTCTAACAAGTGCCCAGGAAGTCCTGTTGCTGCTGGTACCTTGGTCCCGGGACCACACTTTGAGGACCTCTGGAGTGTAATTTATTGCTATTGTTGCTTTTTTGTTTCCCAAAGATGGAGCACATGATGCACAACTCAGCCTTCCACTTCTCAATAAATTATCACTAATAGTAAAGTTAGTGAACTTCCCTCTGCCTGTTGATATACGATTTTAATTTTATTTTTAGTTCCAGTGCTACTATTTGGTTTGGTTTTTTGAATGTATTCACAGGCATTTTACAGAAAGTGCAGAGAGTAAGTATTAAAGCTGGAAAATTCTGTTACCATATTAACTAGGGAATCCTACATTTCTGTACAAAATTTCACCATATGTGGAAAGTTAATATGTCTCTTCCGATCTTAAGTTCATTGTTATAAAAGCCATGTCTAGGTCCAGGTAATAATGTATTATAACTTAATGCTGATAAATGGTAACCAAAGTAATTTTATTTTTATTGTTTTCCTAGCATTTTATAGTATACAAGTTGGTTTTACACATACCATCTCACTTAATCCTCATCACAAATATGTTCTTTTTGTTTTATTTTCCCCACTTAGAAGTAAAATTACTGAACTGTCAAGTAGTAAAGTAATAGCACACGGCAAAACCAAGATTACACCTATGTTTTCTGATTCTAATTCTGGTGCTGTCAAGCACAGAATAGATAGTGTGTTATAAAATCCATATAAAGACTATGTGAACAATATTGTTCAAAAATTAATCAACAAAATAGGCCAACCTTTAAAATATTGGGCACAGAACTTCTGTTAGCCACATCACTTTCTATCCCTTGCAAGCATAGAGCCTCCTTGCAGTATTCTCTTATTGTATAAGCCAATTTAACCTTGAATTTTGCATTTATGGTGATTGGCACTATTAAATATGAAAACCATTTCTGAATAAATTGGCATTCTTCATATGACTTCCAAAGTGCCAGTTAAGATTGTTATGGACTATGTGGGTGTACATAAAATTTATATATATGTATATATCACTTTTATATGTATATATACTATGTATATGTGTGTGTGTGTGTGTATATGTACATTTTTTTCTTTTCTTTCCTTCTGGAAATGCCCACATTACCTTCTTTGGTGGTTTAGCCAAGTCAAGGGATTACAGTGTATTAAACAGGCTTTAAATTTGTCTCTATTTCCCTTAATTTTTTTTGGACCTAGTTCAGTAAATGTGGCAGAGTGCCTTCTCCTCTTCCTTACAGTGATGGTGTGGAAATTACATTTCTAGTCTCTCCTTTTTTTGCATTGAACTTTCTACTTTATATGTATTATCTTCTTTTTCTCAGCATGACTCATATAAAAGCTTTTCCCTACCTAATATACTAACTGAAGGTGGAAGTTGGGCTTGATGAATTATGAAAGGATAGCATTAAGGGTTGGATTTCTCAACTTGTTTTTACTGATAAATAGGAACTGCAAGCTTTAATGGTAGGTTTTCTATGTTAAGTTCCTGGGATTTTTGCTATTTGGCTTTTGAGTTTGGGTGAGGATATGGGGTTTTTATTTGCTCACAAAAGATTAATTTTGTTGCCATGAAATTGATTTCATTCTGCTTTCTGAACATATTTTACTTCTCAGTTCCTGTAGGAAGTTGAAAACTGAATAGCATTCTCTCTCATGGTGAGTAGGCAAGGATTCTTTAACCTGATATGGAGATACTCTAGCAGTGAAAACGAAGTGTTTTTAACTCATATCTCTTAAACTGAAATTTTCTGTTTTTCGGAGTACCTCTTCATCACTCATGTAAACAGGAGCAAGCAGGTCATTGAAATCCACTAATTTGTTAATTAGATGATTCAATCCATTAATCATAATTTTAATTAGATGATTGAATTGCACAGAAGGTAGTGCAGACTCTTTTTTGGAGTGACTATATATCCCATTCCCCTCTTCTCTGGGGACTGCTTCTTGAAGTCTCATTTGTACCATGCAGTATTGTCCACCTGACCATGACTTACTGATAATAGTGGGTTTCTGCTGGACTTCAAAATAACCTTGAATATCTTGCTTATTCATTTTTTTAGGAGGTGTTCAAGTTAGCTGTTTGAAATATCCAGGCCTTTGTCTGCTTTTTTGTATTTTCCAGATTAGTTTCAAATACACCATTCAATGATTAGATCTTGTTAAATTAATGAAAATTAGTCAAAAATAATTTACATGTAAATAATTCCTAAATATTTAAGACTTGGTTATGCACAAGTGCAAATGGTATGATTAAAGGCTAAGATAAATTTTATAATTGAACACTATGTCTTGACCTTAACAATGTGCAATAAATTATTCCATAGTTTTCAGAAAATTAATAGTTCTCCTTGGACAATAGAAAAATAGAGGCAATTTGCATGGTGGTTAAGACTATAGGCTGTGAAGCCAGACTGAATTCTATTACTAGTTCTGCCATATCCTACCTGTGTGTCCTTAGACAAGTTGCTTTTCCACCCCATAATTCACTTTCTCTAAAATGGGTATAATAGCATTGCCTTACTACATAGCATTCTAGTGACATTTAAATACATTAATAGATTCAAAGTGCTCAAAATAGTAGAATACCTGAACATAGAAAACACTCAAATACTATTATTACTATTATTATTATTATTATTAACCCAGAATTATTTAGTTTAGATTTTTCCAATTGTTTTTCTTACTAAAAGATTATAAAATTTGGCTACAGTGCATAAGTATGCCACATAAAGTTTATGGAGTTTTTACAGCTTTATTCAAGCACAGATTCATGAGGGAACATGTGCCTCATTCAGAATTGTCTCATGATAACAATTTGGGTTCCATTTCAATCTAATTAATTTCATCATTTTCATAAGTGTGCCAGGCCTACATGAAACTCAAAAAATTATATTCTCATAAACCATACAAAGCCTCCAGATTCATGTGCCAAGACCTTCATGCAAGAAAGGGCAAAGCAACACTTTAAAAGAATTTAGCACCATTACAAAACTACTTAGAAGTACAGCAAATAATATTTGGCTGCAAACCATTATCTCTGTTAGGAAGCTTGGAAGCAGAATATCACTGTGTACCACAAAGTGTTATAGCACATATGGTGAACTATTCTTTATGAAGGCTTCTGAGAGGTGATCCGTGTTTGGGTCAAGATAAGGTTGGCTCTGCATTTTCAGCTCTGCTCTGGCAAAGCATTGCCCCTTACCTAAAAAGGATTTTACTTTGGGCAAAAAATTCACAATACAGCTATAACAGAGGGACATAAAAAGCATTATATCAATTTATGTCTTTCTACTGATTTTATTCCAACCCACATTACATTTTGTAGATGTACATACCACATATTTTTCACCTCTAACAGCCATAGTGTGTGGTAGGTTGTTTATTTGAAATACATTCATAATCATCTTTATTTTTCCCTTTAGATCTAGGATATAGCTATGCATTTTTTAGCTTTTGGCTAGAAGAGGAGTTTCCAAGTGATTTGTCCTTGAGGATAATCTGGAGGGTGAAGTCGGATTGGCAGAGTGATGATAGAGTACAGAGCCCTGAGATATCCTGCAGCTCTTTTCTTTCTCACACTTTTATTGAAACATTATTAAGTGCCAGACACTGCTAACTTGTTGGAGAGATTCATGAGTGAATCACATATTCTCTCATTTTCAAAGTATTCATGGTTTAAGAACAGATCTATACTCATAAACCATAAATAATAGTATGATGCGGGGAATACTATATGAGAGGTTATGCAGAACATGTGATTTAAAATATAGGGCAAAAGAGATTAATTCTGCCTGAGAGCTGAAGTTGCTGCTAAAGAGAGATTTTCAGAGGAGTTACAGAGTTGGATGTTGGAGAATAAATCATAGGTTTTCATGCAGAAAAATGGCATCAGGACATGTGAAGCAGAAAAAGAAACACATATAACTGCATGGAGTCAAGAGCAAACATGGCTTGGAGAGAAATTAGACATTCGAAGTGGTTGACATAGAAATTTGCGAAAGAATGGTGGTAGGAGAAAATAAGCTCCTGATCCACGTGCCAAGAGAGGTGGATTGGGGTCTGTTCCTGAAACGTGTAAAAGACATGCTTAGCAGTTTGATTACCTGTAGGGAAAAAGAATGGGTAATCTTTTGATTTAGAAAGATAACTCTGGCAATTGAGGATAGATAGAAGGGGGAGAAATTCTTGGCTGGGTGTTCAAGCAAAAGGTGATTGCAACATGCCATGAAATTGATTACAAAGGTCTTAGTGTACAGAGTTACAAAATACAGGCGCAAAGAAGAAATGGATTCAGAGATGCCTTAGGAAGCACAAAAGACAATATACATCACTCATTGGATAACAGCTGAAAAGAAAAGTTGAGAATGAAACTTTCAAATTTCAATTTAAGTGAATGATAATGCAACAAATGAGGTGGAAGAAGAGCCAGTACTAACATATTTCATCTTCATCTCCTTAGACTGCTAATTTTGAGAGCTTGTTGTTGACTCAGGAAGAGATGATTGACGACATTTGGAAATAAGAATTTGGTGCTTGATAGTAAAGTCTGACATGGATTTGTCAACACATAGAGAGTCTCTTAGAGACATGGGAATGGATGAAATCAATCAAGGAGGCACATAAATCATGAACAAAAAACATGACTGATCAGAATGATCTGAGAAGATGACTAGAAAAAAGAAAAAGTTATGCAGAGAATGGTTTTGTTAGTTGAGATGCTTTTGGATACAATGAACAGAAAATCTGATTCAAACTGGTTTAATCAGAAGTGGAACTATCTCAAATGGAAGGAAGTTTATAGCTAGACTTTCCAGTTCTGGTCAAGATGATTTTTCAACTTTAAAGTCTTCCATAGTCTGGCTTCCCTAATAAGTACCAAATGGTTGCTTGTTGTGGAATATACTAAATAGTGTATGTACTTCACAGGGCCTGGTTTTCCAAAGCCTTGCAGTTTCAAATATTGACCTTGTGGAGGACTGGAAATTTCCCTCATGCTATAAGTCTCTGTTGCAAGATAAGAATTGTGGTACAGCAGGTTGCTGGCTCAAAGACAGACTAGTTACTGATTGTAATGTAAAGATACTGAGAAATTGCTGTTAAGAAAGAATGTTTGCTAAAATCAAATTGTTGCTGATAGGACCACTTAAATGCCTTACTGGAATGTCAGCTGGCTTGTTTCACTGAAAGTTACCAGCCTATACTGTTAAACTATAACCCCACCTTTGTTCTCTTCCTGTAACCTCCTGGTCTAGAAAATAAATGCAGGGAGAGAACCCCAATTTGGTGTTAATTTCCCAAGGAAGGGATGGCTCTCACTTGAGCATCCCAAAGGGAGATTAACCACTTTGGGGCCTCTCACTACTCAGTAGAGATGGGCTTTGAGTAATCCATTGAGTCTCCATCACCCAGGGGAAGAGGAGTGACAAATCCTTGGGGGGCGAAGCAACACAAAGCAACAGCTTGTAGCAATTGGGGTTGTATATGGGAAGAGGGACAGAGACAGAGAGAAAGAGAGACACTCCCTTAACTATAAATATAAAAGCTTCCCTTTGAATTAATAATATCAACTAAAGCATTTGCTCAGCCCTGGTAAAAATAGCAATCACTAGAAAAAGGCCATTCCAGCTTACTGACTCAAGGTATAAGATTACTATAACTGACTCGAAATAATTAGGACCTAAAAACCTACACAGAAGCTGAAAATGCTGTCAACTTCCCTTGAATCACACGGGCTGAATTGGGAGGGGTACATACCTGGAAAAACTGCTGATTATATTAGAAAAGAGTAACAAAGATAATGGTTTCTGGCTAAGCAAGCAGCAGTGTCTACCCACTGGTATTCTATTGGTAGCAATTTATATTTATAAGCAATTAGGAAATAGGGCAATATGTGGGATGATAACATTATGGCATCAGGTTAGTTTTCTGTAAACAGGACATCAAGCAGTATTTGCAGATAAGAGTTAACAGTTGCCAAATACTTTCTCAGTCCTAGGTGTTTTGCAAAGTTCTTTGCACAGGTTATCACAATTAATACTCTCAATACTCCAATGCAATAGATACTCAACTTTGTACAGGATCATATTACCAGTATTTGGTGGAATCTGTATACAAACTCAGCCCACATAATTCTGCAGATCAAAAAGTCTGGGTCTATTCTTATGTCTGATACTCCAGTCATCATGCAGTACTGCCATCCACCAACAACAAATGAAACAGGGCTTCAAAAGCTATGCAAGTTTTCTGGTACCCTAACAAATGAGTTGGAGCTCAAGATAGTTTGGACTGAATTTCAGCTGAAGAAAGAAGCCAACATAGCTGAGGTTAGGAGAAGGCTATTGCTTGGTAGTCACAGAGGTTCCAAGAGATTAGCTCCACATTTGAGGCCAATAGTTGCTAAGACTAACACCAAATCCTCCTGCAGAGGGATAGAAGTTCCTAACTGAGCTTGGATTAGCTTGAGGACTTGGAAAAACTTTCATGCAAAGAATATAAATGCCCTATTATTGAGAAGTTCTAGAGAAGGTGGGTTTTGATATTGTCACTCAATTAAAAATTGCTAAGCATTTCTAACAATGACTAATTGCTAACTGCCAGCCTTCATCCTCCCCTCCAGAGGAGATTTACTGATAACCTCACCAACAGGCTCAAAATCATGTCAATTCCCAAATCAAAGCTTTCAGAACACTGGTTACAATTTCCCACCTTCTTAACTCCCTTGCTTCTGCCAAGACTTTAATATTTCATCTACCAGCCCTATTTAGCCAATAATGTAAGGGAGATTTCTTTTTGGCATAATTCTGACTTGGAACTTTATATCCTAAGGCTATTCACTGAGCTCACCGTGGTCAACTCCATTGTCTTCAGAGAGAGCCAGTTCTCGTGTTTTGGCCCCTGCCTGATGTTCACAAGCCTGAATTCTCCTATATTCTCTAGTCCATGGATCAAACCCTATTTTGAGATTCTGTTTCAAAACTCATAGTGCTCCTTAATCTCCCTTTCAGAGCTAAACTTCTTTAGGCTCTCACCAATTACTGGCTCTAGGACCCTGAACTCTAACTTCCACTACGTCACCTTGCCCTGGATCTAAATAGTAAATGGAGGTTACCAAACAGCTCATATGCTATGTTGAATATTCATTATTCCTCAGGACTCTTCTAAGTACCCATCCTACACCAGTGGGCAATTCAAAGGCTAAGCCTGGACTCTTCCCTCTACCTAAAATATCTGACCAAGTATAAACTGCTCTGCCTTACATTCGAACTCTAAGAGAGAACACTTGTCACTGTCAATTCCACTGCCTCTCTAGCCTTACACAGATTTTCAAACACTTCTGTGATTCAAAAATGTTTACATAACACTGCTTTAAAAGAAAGCATATTATTTGACATAGATTTATGGCTTAATATTTTATTTATTTATTTATTTGCATACAATTGAATTGAATTTTGAACCAAAGGAAGAAAATATACTGCAATAACTTTGAAAAGGAATTCAGACCTTACTTTGACTCAATCCATAAGTTTACTTTCTGTGATTGAAAATGGGGTAATTAGGCAATTTGTAGAGCCAATACAAAATTCAGCGTAGCTTGTCCTATTGAAGTATTATGACCATGAATTATTATGGATATCGATCAGTTACTTGATCTGAAAAATAAGGCAACCCCAAAACTCTAGACTCCATCCATAGAACATTTAAAAACAATACATTTCTTCAAACCACTCTGATATTTTCAATCTGTAAATCTGAACTGATGTCACTAATTTGGTGACGGATGACTGTGTATTATTTTGGCTTGACAGGAACTCAGCATGCAATAATTTCAGTTCTTTTGGGACTCTGATGCTGTCAGGAAACCAATTTTTGTGGAATATTTTACAGAAATAATGTGTATATAAAATTGGGACATTGTTCATGTGATTGTACTTGATTCATGTTCCTGTCTTTTAAGTCAGGTAAATGTCTGAAATTGAATCTTTTTAATGATTTTTCTCTCCCTGCTCCCCATTATATACAAGATGGTTCAAAAAGAATCAAACACTTAAAAAAATGTTACTCAGAAAGTTGGTCATATATGAATATGCAGTCAAAACCAATTTGAAATGAATTAACATAGATATTGTGATTTATGTTCAATCTGTGTCCTTCTTTTCACAGGCATATGTCAATTTTACAGTCTAATCTTTCCCACACCCTTTTTTACACATTACCTTCGTGATTGAAATGAGATCTACCATGTGTTCCTTCCTTTCTCTGAAGCTATGAGAAAGAAGTGTTATAACATCAAGATTATTTATTTATTCCTCTCAGAAAGTCTTGTGGCTGGCTATTTGGTTAACTACGTGGCTACTTTTCAAGTATTCATTACATAGAGATAGTGTATAGGTGTATATATGTATTTTTACTTTTCATATATATTATTTATTGTAATTAGAGCTGATTATATCATGTTAAAGTAAAAGTGAAAATTTTTAGGTTTTTTGACTACTATGAGAAGATATCAAATAAATATTTTTCTTTCTGCAGTGGAAGACCAGGTAGATAATTCCCTGAATATTCAAGATAGATGATAAAAATGAATAATTTAAATTTAAGATATGTTATATATGACAAGAATAAAGAAAATAAGGAAGCTATAAAAAGCAATAATTTTGGAGATGTTATGAGTAATTAGTACTGCCGGGAAAATAGGCTAATTTAATCAGGCCCCTTGCCTTAGGTCTGGTTGGGGGTGGTGCAGCACATTCTTTATAAATAAATTGTGTGTGGGTGGAGTTAGTGTGTATGCAGGGCAGCCTGGCTTGCATCTACTGCCTTGGATATCTGCCCTGCGTGACCATGGTCTCGAACCTATGGCTTCCAAGGACCTTTTTGCTGGTTACCTAGCTCATAGACCTGCATGTGAGGGGTCTGGTGACCCAGCCTGGTGTGTGAAGAGTTTGTGACCCAGTCTGTGAATGAGCTTGAGGAGTCTGTGAGCTCCTGACCCAGCCCTAGCTCAACAATTGACATTGTCGGCAGGATTACGGGCAGGTAAAAGAGCATGACAATTGGTGTAGTTGTAGCAGGATTCCGAGTGGGTACAGGAGCCAAAAGCCCTTGGAAGAAGGAGGAAATGTGGCTACTTTTGAATGTTCTGTGCCCTATGGCCACCTTCCTGTTGACCGGTATCTGGTTGCTGCTCACTATGCTGCAAACTGATCGAGATTTGTGGCAGGAAGCAGAGTTGTCAGAAGTATGGACCCTGGAGAATGACGTGCAGTGACAGGCCACTCCTGCCTCTCACACCAGGGAAGACCAACCCAGTGGTGAGCTGGGGGAAACAGTGCATCTCCAGGCACGACCTGTTGTGCATGGGAAATTGAAACACAAGCAGTCTATGGGACTGATCCATAAGTGACCCAATTCACCACCTATGTCCCGTCTATCCAGGATGAATTGGTTGGCTTGGAGAGACAGTAAAGCAGCAGAAACAGGGAGAGCCCCTGACTGCTGCAACTATGGGACCTAGGGGTGGATGGTGTAATGTGCTCTGGAGACAACGTAGTAAACACATGTTGCGTTTGTCTGAAGGCAAAAGGTTTGGAGGGTGCCACTTAAACCTGATGGCTGGCTGGGTGCCGTATAAATCTGAGAAAGGAGATGGCTCGACAGGTGCCATATAAACCCGAGAAAAGAGTGACTGAGTGAATACAGTTGTTCCAACTGTGGGCGAATGCTGCAGAACTGCCCAAGACTGAGTGAATAGCTGGTGTAAACTGAGCTGATTCAAGTAATTCAGGAGTTGGGGATGGGGCAGCTAGATGCTAATAGCCAAGACAATGAAAAGGCCCCAAGGGCATTTCAGAAGTTTGGGAGAGTGCCCCTCCCATCACAGAGGCCTAGGAGAACTGAGTTTCTCTGGAGGACAAACCTGGGGCACTGCTGCCCTTGGCAAACTGCTCCCTGCATACCCACCACTCTGACTGGAGCAATCCTGCCTCAGCACCTCCAAAGAGCAAAACCTGGAAAACTTGGTGGCATTCATGTTGTGTTAAGTTGCAGGCCAGCAGTACGTGAGAGCAGTGGACGTGTGGCAGCCTCCACCTAGATTTCAAAAGATTTATAAAAAAGCTGGGGGACTCAGGCAGAGACCTGCTGTATGGGTGGAGCTGCTGTGGAGGTCATCTATGGAGCAATGTGGAGAAGAAAAATGGGGCCAGAGCCCCCACAGAGAACCCCCACTGAGGAAATGTCTAGTGGAGCCAGGATGGTGGGACTGCCACCAGCAACTCTTTACAGGTTGAAAGGTGTTTAACTCTCTACTGGCTGAAAGGCATTTTGCCTTTAGTCTCAGATGAGACTTTGGACTTTTGAGTTGGTGCTTCAACAAGCTACAGACTTTTGGGACTGGGATGGAATATGTAATATGTGAATGTAAGGATCATTTATCCTCCCTAAGGGAACATCACAGAAGATTCTGAATGTATAGATTGTACAGTGAGGGACCCTGGAGGGGTGGATTGCTGGGAAGATAATTAAATCAGGCCCCCTTGCCTTAGGTCCGGTTGGGGGTAGTGCAGCACATTCTTTGTAAATAAGTTGTGTATGGATGGAGTTAGTGCATATGGTGGCACTGCGGCCTGGCTGGTGTCTACTGCCTTGAGCGTCCACCCCACGTGGCCATCCTCTGTAACCTATGGCTTCCAAGGACCTTTTTGCCAGTTATCTAGCTCAAAGACCTGTGTGTGAGGGGTCTGGTGACCCAGCCTGGCATGTGAAGGGTTTGTGATGCAGTCTGTGAATGGGCTTGAGGGGTCTGTGAGCTCCAGACCCAGCCCGAGCTCTACAAGTACTTTTTCATCCTATGTTGATGGGTTAGAAGGAAAACCAAATTTATTATTAAAATGCAAAAGAGAAGTGTATACACTGTACTATGATTTATAAGAAAGACTTGATTAATGAAGACCCCTCAAAATTACTAATTTCATATAACTAAGTCATGTACTGTATTTCAAAATCAGTGTTTGATATAGTAGATACAACACATGGATTATCAAAGCCAGGAGAGAAGATGCCTTTGAATCAACTTCAACTTCATAACAGAATCTGTAATTATTACATAAACACTTTATTCTCTATTTGATGATTTTCCTAAAACAATCTAAAATCCAGATCTGGTCTTTGAATGACCCCAATATCTTACCATTGGAAATCTTAAAAGTATTTTACCTAATTCATTTCATACATTCATTTTGAAACATGCATATAATTATAAAATATGATTAAGGTTACTGCTTAATATAATTATACAGGAGCCCTAATAAGATACTTTAAAAAATTATAATGCATATTTTAAAAGATACCAGCTATAGGCAGAATGCAGTGGATTGAATGGCCCCCCGAAGTCATTCAACCTTAATCCCCATTGTAACTGTTGGAAATCCTATTATGGCAATTGAAAGGTGAAATCTTGAAGAGGTGATTAAGTTGATGGTTTAATGGTGGCCACGGGTGTGGTTCAGAGGGCTTTAAAAGGAGAGTACACAAGGAGCTCTCTCTCTCTCTCTCTTTCCCCTCCATTTTCTGCATTGTTAGACCCCTGCATTGTGGTAAAGCCACCACCATGAAGACCCTTACCAGATGTATTCCCTGGACTTTGGACTTTCCAGCCTCTAAAACTGTACACAATAAATTCCATTTTCTTATAAGTTAAAAAAAAAAAAAAAAAAGATACCAGCTATAAAGTCAAAATAGTCTCTAAAAATCCAATGAATGAATTTAGCTTTTCATCATGCTCCTTGCAAGATGAACATTTTTAAAGGTTCTTTTCCAGGATATGAAGTTCAGTGTGACTATTAGAGAACAGGAGGGAAGAAACACATTAATATTTAGAAATAGAGTTTAAACACACCTGAAGTGATTATTAAGAGCCAAAGCTACCAATCTTGGAAAACTTGGAAAATCTAAAATGTTCTCTGGAAGACTGGAATAAATGGTTGGTCATTATAATATAATGGTAGAAAATAAAAATATCATTTCAGTGTGGTAGAAAGATAGTAATGAGAAAAATTAGACTTATTGAAATAAAAGTCTGTACTGCATGCTTGCAGAATGTACATTTTCTGTCATTTTTTCATTTACTCAGAATAGATTCCAAGTGTATGCTGTATATTGGGTTACCTAAAATTATCATGTGAACCAAGACACATCTGGAAGTGCCACTAATGACTGCTACAAGGCAAACTGGAACATACGTTCCCCCTAGGTGGCAAAGGTATTTTCAAAGACTGTCTAGGCTAAAACTCCACTCCAACTCAAGCCAGTGGTATAACCTTTCTGGACACATTGTATATTTTCTATATGCCTCAGTTTCCTCCCTAGTGTAAAGGGGATAATAACACCTAGAGTTGTTCTGTGGAAGCCTTCTAAAATTACTGTATAAAAAGTTTCCAGGGGCAGCCTGGTGGCGCACTGCTACAGTGCACCGCTTGGGAGCGCGGTGGCGCTCCCGCCGAGGGTTCGGATCCCACATACAGACCGGTTCCCGCTCGCTGGCTGAGCGAGGTGTGGGAGCAACACCGAGGGTTGTGATCCCGATGCCGGTCCCAGTCCGGTACGGGCGTGACACTGAGGGTTGCGATCCGTTGCCGGACACGAAAAAAGACAAAAAGGAAAAAAAAAAAAAAGTTTCCAAATATTACTTTGTTTTGTTGCTGTATAGTATTTCATTAATAAAAGCACATAATTTTTTTAACCAATTTAGATTGTTTGAAATATTTCACTAGTATAAACAATGCACCAATGTCATTGCACTTGTGTCATTTTACATACGTGAATATTTATATTTGTAAATTCATAGATATTGTATTGCTGGGTCAATGGGCATATGCATTTAGTATGTTTCTGAACTCTCAAAAGTTTGTTCTTGGTTTTGAAACACATGAAGATCTACATTTAATTATGTCAGAGATAATCTCTTGAAAGAATCATGTCACAAACATCCATTTCTGAAAATTCCTTGCTACAGTGATTATTAAATTTCTTACACAGAGAGAATTTCTCCATGGCCTTAATATTGCATTGCTCACTGGTGATGTCTTATTACCTATTTTTCCTGATCTTTTTTCACTTGTTAAACTTTCATTTTAAAGAAATATATTATAAAATTTTGTGTTTTGAATGGGAACAAGGAACAGAAAAGGAAGGTAAAAGAACATGGCATATTGGTTGTAGTAGAGAAAAGATGATTTGATGATAACAGTAACTGCCTTTTTAATTCCCATTTTTGAGATGGAGATCAGAAACAATTCATTTTCTTCGTGCTTGGCAGAATCATTCACATTAAGTGGTTTCTTGAGTGTTCATATCACTCCTAAAATGGCACTCTCATCCCAATGGTGTGCTCTTCATATTAAGTACCAATTTCCAGCAGATCACAGTAATTAGTGCTTGTTAATTATTTAAAATAAAACAAATACATTGAGACAAATATCAATATATTATTATTATTACCTAACTTATCTTTAAAATGCTGTGCAACCAGAGGCCCTCAAAGGACCTGAGTCTAGTCGCATACATGGCCTTTCTGATTGGATATGTTATGAATATCATTCTTAATTTTAAGCCTTGTTTTTAAGATTTCTCAGTGGGGTCTAGAGTAGCCTTTGCTCTAAGGCTGGTTTAAGTCCACTACCAAGGCAAGACCCTAATTGGATCTTTACTGAATGTCTCACATGTTCAAAATTTCTCTTTGTTTTAAGTGTTGAAAATTCAAATGACTTCTGACCTATGTGAACTCTTAAAATTATTTGATTTATAGTGGTCTGGTAATTTTTGTTTCTCTTGAAGTTCTTTCCTACTTAGGCTTGTGGACTTCCCCTCCATAAATGTGAAGATTAATATTCATCCATGAACTGTAGAACAGTCTGTGGCTCTGATGATCTCTGCCCCTGGGTGTTAAGGCCACTGTAATTCCCTGTCCTTGAGTGTGCGCAGGACTTGGAACTTGATTCTAGCCCATAGATTATAGCAAAAGTGATGGGATGTCAATCTGATAAATATTTACATTAGCAGACTAGAGAAGATACTCACTCTCCCGCTGGTCTCAAAGATGTAAACAGTCATGTTGTAAATACCTATGGAGAAAGCTGTGTAGCAGGAAGATGTGAGGGCTTCTAAGGTTTGAGGGTAACATGTAGCCAACATCAGGAAGAAGCCAGGGTCCTCAGTTGAACGGCCACCAAAAGAAAAAAAGAGTACTGCCATCAATCTGATGAAGATTTGAAACAGATCTTTCCCAGTTGAGCCCCTGTTGAGACCACAGCCCCAGCAGATCTTGGATTGCATCCTGGAGATGCCATGAAGCAGGAAACTTGGCTAAGCTGTGCCTGTACTTACCTACAGAAGCTGTGAGATAATAAGCATGCATAGTTTTAAGACACTAGGTTTGTGGTAATTTATTATAGAGAAAAGAAAACAAATATAGACCCTAACGGGGCTCTTGTTTGCATACCTACCTCCTTTCTGGAACACTGCCTGCAAATTCTAGCCATGTCAGGAGCTCCCACCACCAATTTCTATCTCAGCAACATACCAAGATTGCCTAGTTCTGTTTTGATTCCCCTTAACTATTCTGCATCCCACAAATTGCCTCCAGGTAGTAAGCTGAAGCAGATATTGAGCTCTCTATATTTGTTTTTCTTCCTGCAGGGATCACCCTTCTGTGTTGCTTGTTGGCCAGTGTTTTAAAATAGTTGTTTACCTAATTTATCCAGTTTTTTGTTTATGTCAGGGCTGTAAGTTCTGACTCTGTTACTCCCTCATGTCAAGAAGCAGAACTTTTCGTTATTTTTGCTACGTTCTATGAGTGTAGAATTCTTTCTTTTCAATGCTTTGAAGAAAGTACACATATTCTAGCTTTCATTTTATCAGTTGACAATTTAGCCTAGGCTTCTGTGACTTTTGTCTTTTTGCTCCTTTGAAAACAGTGTTTCTTCTTTTAAATCCAGTTGATTTTAAGATTCTTTCTTTACTATTTGTTTTCAGTGATTTTACTATGATGTTATTGACATGATTTTCTTTTTATTTATGGTGCTTATGGCTTGTATTGCTTCTTAAATCTGTGGCTTTATGTCTTTCATCAGTTTGAGGAAATTATCAGACATTATCACTTCACATATTTCTCCAGCTTTGTGTTTTGTCATCTTTCTTTCTGGAAATCCAGTTATACCTATGCTGGACGTTTTCCCTGAATCTCATGCCTTAAATATTTTTTCTGTGTTCTCTATTCTTTCTCACTTCAGGCATCCTCATGGATATTTTCTTCTGAACTTTATTATAGTTTACAAAATTTCTTTTCAATTCTATGTAATTCACTGTTAAACCAATACTTGAGATCTTGCCTTCAATTACTGTGTTTTCTTTTAGTTATGGAGTTTGCATTTGGTTATTTTATACAGTCCAGTTTCTGCCATACATCTAAATCTTGTCTTTTATGAGTATTTCCTTGAGCATATTAAGTACAGTTATGTTTAAATCCATGTCTGATAACTTCATTGTATGTGCTCCCTGTTTAACAGGTGTTATCACTGCCTTGCCCGTATCTCCTGGGCATGTATCTCTAGACATCCAACCACTGTTCTTCAAGCATCTCTCCCTCCTTGCCTTTTCACTTTTGTTTTGCCTGTGGTAGTATGTTTGGCTTATCCATTGTGAGATCTGGAAATGTTGAAGAGGGAGTGCTTGCAGAAGTATCCTGCATCCAGTGATTGTTTGAAAGTTGGTGGATAAACACACTACCTTCCTTGCACCTTGGTTGGGATAACTCTGAGACATGTGCAGGAATGCTGGTCAGAATTCACTCCATCCTTGTGGCCTGCAGGACTTTGGCTTCAATAGTTACAATCTTTCACCTGCACAGGTTGCTTAGCAACTGAGAAAGGGAAAGTAACAAAATGCTTTGCTTGTGTAAGATAAGAGGAAGGACACCAGCAACCCCAAAGATAAGCAAGAGGAGGCTGCAAGGCATCTGTGGATCTTCCACTTCTGCAGCCTTTCTCACTTTGGCATAGCTCCACTTTTGTCCCTAAGTCACCTATAAGCTTCAACTCCTTCCCCCACTACCACCCAGGTTGTAGAGAAAGCAGCTACATAGCACTGGGATCGATAGTCCACCAGATTGATTCCCTGTATGTAACAACCCAACAATAATAATAAACTCCTCGTAAACCATATGGAGTTTCCTGCTTCATTTTTTGGTCTCAGGATATCCTCTCAGTTTGTTGGGTATTATCCTGATAGCTCATGCTGGGACAGACATGTTTTACAGTATCCCCTTAAGTTCTCCAGGGAGATTGAACTTCAGTTACCCTCAGAAGTAACTGGCTCAATAATGCATCCTTTACTAATTTCCTTCTTTTTCCCTTTCTTCCCTTTCTATTTCTCTAAAGAGGTTTTCTGGAAACATATTCCTTCAAAAATATTTGTACTTGACACCCTTTCTCAGCATCTACTTGTGGGAGAAACCCATGTCACATTGCCTTCTTTCTCCCTTTGTGCTTTGTAAATTTTGATTGAGAGTTACACATTGCATATAAAAAAAGTTTTGGAAAAAAACCTGAGGTTGTGATTTTTTTTTTTTTCTTTAAGTATGTTTTAAGCTACTTGATAGCAAGAAATACTTGTTGAAAGCAGAGGTTGGCAAACTTTTTCCGTACAGGTTCAGATAGTAAATATTTTAAGCTTTGGGAGCCATGTGGTCTCTATCACAACTGCTCAGTTCTGCCACTGTAGTAAGAAAGCAGCCATAGATGAAACACAAAGAAATAATGTGGCTGTTTTACAATGCAATGTAATTTACAAAAAACAGATAGAAGACCAGATTTGACCCATAGGTTGCAGTTAGCTGACCTCTGGTCTACAAAAATTTGTAATCCCAGATAATTTTATTCAAATCGGGGACTGACATAATTTAAAGTTGAGCTTCTGTCTCCATGAGGGGAAATATACTTCTGATCAGTGCTTGATCCTGATAGACTTTTAGGCCTTCTCTCCAAAGTCTGGAGATTTTTCCATCATCTCCCTCTAATCTTTGGCAGAATCTAAATTTCAGATTTGTAACTTTAGCCTCAAAGGTATCATTTACTATCTTATGGTACCTTTTCAAATATTAGCAGGTATCTCTTTGAGAAAAGCAATTCTAAATTCTGGTGTCACCTCTTTGGGTTTTCTTCCTATATCTGGTGGTCTTGGCTCATAGTTCTTCACTGCCTTGGCAGCTAATACTTTTAAACAAGTTTTGTTGTTGTTCTTGTTGTTTTTCAATATAGTGAACAGTTTTTGCTCTTCTCAGTGAGAGAGTTTGTCCACATTACCTAGTCTCCCATCATTGGAATTGGAACTCCTATATCCTCCTTGCAGTCATCTGTAGTCAGTACCTCTCATTACCCAAAGATTTCCTTGCTCACTGTCATTAATTCTTGTACTTCAGAATTCATATATATGATTCTTTCACTACAATGGCCTCTCAGACACTTGACCTTGTGTCTGCCAGTGATCATGCCATCCACTATGAATCCACTACTCACTCTCATGATTAAATCTCACCTAGATCTTGTCATAATTGATAACTGCCCTTCAACCTCAGAACAAGATCTCTCTTTCTGGTTTATTGCTTATAGCACCCCTTCTTAATCTTTAATAGTCTGTTTTGCTAGAGTTTCCTTATTTGCCAAGTCTCCAAATACACTACTGTCTCTGTCTACACTCACTCCCTTCATGACCTCTTCCTGTCTCATGGTTTCCCCTCCAGGCTAGGCAGGGATCTATTGGAGGGTGGGTCAGAGTAAGTCAAAAGGATTGCCTACAACCCAGAAGCTGGGAATTAATTTTGGAGTTGTGAGTTTAATTCCAGGCCAGTTGCAAAGTCAAGAAATTCTCAGAAAGGAAACTTCAAAGAAAAGAAAAGCCTTGAAAGGAGAAATTCCTAACTCAAAAATAAAACTTCCTAGACACTGTTTGTTTCTGTCAGAACATATTAATGAAATCTTAGTGTGTTATTTCAGGGTAAGAATAGCTGCAATGAATTAGGAAGATAATGAATAGACATAAGCAAGATGAAAGTACTTCTAATTGTTTGCAAAGAAATTTCCTCTTCCTCCCCTCCTGTCCCCCACCCCCACACACCACCTACTCTTTTAACAAACCAACTAATTAAGTAGAATCCTTCTATGTAGCTTTGGTCCTTGAAATTTCCAAAATATCACGTTGAAGACAAAGAAAAATGTTACAGGTATTAGCTCTGTAAAACCAGCTAGCTACATTGGAACAGGTGCTGACCCTTCTACAAGTCCTAAAAAAAATTTTCACTGTAACATTTGGGAACTTTTGTTCTAGGTCAGTTCCTTTCCACTACCACAATATTAATACAAAAGCAATTAATAAAATGTAAGAGTAACAAATAAGAATTAAGGCTTCCATTATACCTCACCTTGTGCCTTCAGGGGTACTTGTCCTTGTGGTGCTCCATGAAGAATCTTCAAGCATTCTTGCTAAATTTTGAAATTTTGTGACACAGAGTACCATTTCTCCCACCCTGGAGAAAGTTTTAGGCCATCTAGGCATTCTACCACCTTGGCTCCTAGGAATACCAAAGTACTAATTCCTACATGTCAAGTTGGAGATTCTCAAAACTGAATGCTGATGATCATCTTTTAATTCCATTTATAACATGCAGGTTTATACAGATATATACATTCCTATTTCTAAGAAGGTGGAAGAAATGCTAATTAAATTCCATTTGACATCAGAAATCTTCCCCCTACACTTACTTCCATCCCACCTCAGATTCTCATGGATAATTGCCTCTGCTAGGTCTCCATAGAAAGTTTTCATTATTTGGAAAAATAGGATATAAGAGCTTTGAGAATGTATTTGTATAAAGGCCTAGTTATGTAATATAATGGCTCCATGCTTTAGCAAATATTTAAAGTCTCTGCCTAGATAAACCTGTCTGCAAATGGGTTGCGAGGATTAAATAAAATAAACACAGCAGAATGCTTCCAACAGTGCCTGGCATATAAGAAGCATTTAATTGGCATAATCAGTCATCATCACCATCTTCGTAATCATAAGTTTGTATAATGACTGTATTATCACCTTTTATAAAGAGTAGGCAAGAACTTACAAAACATCATAATAGATTAACTGGGAAAATCAAAATATGGTATATTCAATGCAACTGTATAAACATGTTAGCAGGTGGGAAAGGACTACATAGCTATTTGCAGTAATGGAAATAGTTGTGTCACCATGAATTTTTGCTAATAATGCATTATTATTTTTTATACATTATAGTTTTAATTTTAAAAAATCACAGTCTCTACTGGCTTTTAAACTAATCTTCCTTACCTACCACCAGTTTAGCCTAACTTTATTTTCAGTTTGATCAGTGAAAATGTGCAGTGAAATTCCCTTCCAAAGACCTCTAGATTACTGCTAATGCACTAATCCTCTATCGACCATCCTTGAAAGATAGTTCAATCTCCTGGTGAATACTTCCAAGTTACAACATCCTAGGGCAGAGTTCTAATTGTTAGAAAAAGTTTCTTCATGCTGAGCTTAAGTCTGTCTCCCAATTATGGGCATCGATTGAATCCAGATCTGCCTTGTGAAGCTGTACCAGTAATCCTAATATGTTTGAGAAAAGCATCCCTTCACTCTTGTGATAGGGGTTTCAAAACAAGCCTAATCAAACAAAATATCTATAGATGTGCATGCCTGTTTTATTCTGAACTTCAATCATAATGAAATAGTAGAGCGTAAATGTTGTGGCTACTATGTACTCATTTTAGAATTCTAATTTTAATATGATTCATAATATTAATTACCTAAATAAATTGTTCCAGTGAATGCTGTTGGTAAATACATTTTTCTGTTTTTAAATTTAAATTTAAATTCCAAACAAAGATATACTGTTGAAATATACTGTTTGAAAGTTTTTCCTGTTAATAATTATATATGATGTTCATATTAGGGTATGTTACAACTTCTAATTTACAGAAAATGAAGTTTTTGATTATCATCATTTTTTTTGATCTGTAAAAAATAAATTTAAATTATTATTTTTTGAGCTTTCAAAAGGAGAAATGCTTTTTGGGACACTAACATCGTAAACGACAGCCCTGCAGGAGAGTTTTTGGAGAGCTCTGAATAATGGAAAACACAGCTCACTAATCATAGATATCTTGCTGGTAGGTTTTTCTTTTGCAAACACTGTTATACACAGTTCCCAAGATTACTAAATTGTCAAAAAGGTATAAATTGGATCTGAAGTATTTCTCCTCAATTTGTGGTAGTTTATCTGTAACCTGATTTTTATTTTGGAATATACTAAAAGTATACCACTATCTGAACTTAAAATACCTATTCTATAAATACAGTGTTTTAAGGGAGTTTAGTGCATTTGTCATTTTAGAAAGAGGGCGTTTTTTTTAGCTACTCATTTTTTCAGTTTTTAAAATTTAAAGTTAAATAACTGGAGAGTATGTAAAATGGTACTCCTGCAGCATGGTGTTTTTACTTCTTGCCAAGATTCTATGATCTTTGAGTCATATTTTGAGATTTAGGATTTTTTTTTCCTTCCTTGAATATGTAAAGATGAAACAGAGTGGAGAAGAGATAGGGTTCTAAAAGTATACTCTGTAACAGCTAATTTTTAAGGTAAAAAAAGGTTTATTTCACATTTGAAATGACAGAATGAAAGGTCACTACTGTCAGCTTTATGCTAAATCAGCAGGTGGAAAATGGTTTTTGGTTTTTTTTCTCAGGTTTTTTTTTTTTCTAATTTGCTCCCTTATTTCAAAGTTTGAAAAAGAGTGATCAAATTAACCAAGTAGGAGAGTTTAATATGCTTTCACAAAGTAACTACTTCTTTACTCTATAAACCATTGGATTTATTAAGCATATGCTTTGTGGTAAATAGGCATTTTCATAAGTACATTTAATCCTATGGATAAAAATTGTTATATTCATTATCAGATGAAGAAACTTGGGCTTAATGATTGTACAATTTGCCTGAAGTCATATGATGCATTGGAGCTGAGGTTTTAACACAGGTGAGTGCTTGCTTTACAGTTGTGGCATTTCCCATTCTACCATGCTGCAGCTACAGTAACAAGATGCCAGATAACCAAATTAGTAATGTACAAAACCAGAATTCACAGAAGACATACCGGATGTAAAGCCTTTGGAAATTGCACCATCTGTCTGACACTCTTCTAAACAATTATATTATGACATAATGTTTAATGTGTTATACTAATAAAATATTTTTGCACATAGAATTAAAATTGATTATTGCAATAATTCTGTGAATTAGGTGGGATGATTACATATTGACCCCATAATTAATAGATGAGGAAATGAATGTAAAGAAGGCTTACGGTTATGAATGAATGGATTGAGAGACTCTCAGAGCTTCCCCCATCCTCCTTCCCTGTTTGAAGACTAGACTGTTCTGCATAACCACCACTCACTCTTACACATACGGACCACACCTTCCCTCCTCGCTATTCTCTCTCTGTCTCTGTCTCTCTCTCTCACACACACACACATTTTTCTTAACTTGAGTTTGAACATGGTACTGGATGGCACCAGGCTTTGTAAATTTTATAGTGAAGATTTGCAAAGGATCTGTAGAATTTCTTCCTTGGAAGTTATTTAAAGGATTTATGGGAAGGATTATAAGCAAAATTGATGTTTATTGTGGTTTATATTTCAACCCTATCAAAAAATTGATATTTCAATTTTTTAAAAATTTATCATGATTTTCCAAACACAATATAAACTTAAAGTAATTCATCATTGATTAATTTTTACAGATAAATAAAAAAAATAAGTACTCAGAGATATTGTGCCTTGAGTATTATAACATTGTTCTATTGTTCTTTTTTGGATATAGTTCTGCATTTGGACACCTCTGCCACAATGTGATGCTGATGTAATGGTTGATGATGAAGGGCATTTAGACCAAGAGATCTAAGAGCCCTAAAACAAAAACTGGGTAACACTTAAAAAGTATTCCTTTTTTTAACCTTTTTAAGTAAACTGTGAAATGTAAAATGACAAGTGTGCCTCAGGCATAATTTTTGAAATTCATCTTTTTTCCTCTAAGAATTATTTTTCTGATTACGCATTCTCAGCAAATATTCTACCCTTGTAGACATGGCTGAGCAATTCTGTTTTTTTCGCTTGGTTTGGTAATTCTCTAAAATGCCTCTGTATTCCTAATATAAGATTCAGTGTGGCTTATCTCGGGGCTAGTGAGCCTCAAAATCTCATTCAGGAATGAACGGAACTTAGTATATTCTGATACACAAGCCCACATATTATAATTTTAACAGACATAAAGAATTTCATATTGCTTTACTGACTTTTAAAATCATACTCAAGCAAGCACTAGCAGCTCATCATCGTTCCCTCACCCGTTCTTAATATTTTGGGAGCAGAACATTCTTTTGAGATTGAAAAATAGGGGAGAGAGTTATTTTTTGAGTGTCAAGAAATGCAGGTAAAAAGACTGGTCAAAGACAATGCTCAAACAATAGTGATACACATAAATTTTTTTCGATATTTGGCCCTTTGTCAGAGTAAAAATAAAACAATCACATTTTACATGTGCACTTTAACTCACATTTTAAATATGAATTTTTCAGTATAGAAATTCTATGTATCTATACATCTATCTGTCATCTATCTATATATATAGAATTAAACAGGCATAGGTAGAGTTATTTTTCTATTTTACAGATAAGAGAAATAGAATCATTTACTTCAGCTAAAGTTACCATTAGAAGGATACTAGCTGAAAAATGGTCTCACAGAAGGAAAATGACAACGAGGTAAATGCTTAATTCATAATTTTCACGGCTAACCTATAGATGTGCCAAAATATATTGAGATGACATATATTGATATATGTGTTATATTAGCCTTGTATATTCTTATAGCAGAATACCTGAAACTGGGTAATTTTTAAAGAAAATATATTTATTTTTTACAGTTTGGGAGGCTGGAAGTCCAAGTCTTAGCATATCTGGTGAGGGCCTTCTTCTTGGTGGGTACTCTCTACAGAGTCCCAAGGTGGCACAGGATACTACGTGTTGCGGGAGCAAGAGTTTTAATGTGCTCACTCAGCTCTCCTTATAAAGCCACTAGTGCCCCTCCCATGATAACCCACTCATCCATTGAATGGATTAATCCATTCATGATGGCATAGTTCTCATGATCCACTCACCTCCCAAAGGCCCCACTTCTCCACACTGGCACATTGGGGATCAAGCTTCCATATAAGCTTTGGAGGGCAAAAATATTCATACCATAGCACATGTATCATATTATTTAATATAAAAATTATGGTAAGTGCTATTGTTCTGATTTTCAGATAAGATAACAGATACTTAGATTAACAGAATTGCTCAAGTGTACATGCTAGTAAGTAGAAGATCTAGGTCTCCAAATTCCTCTCACATTCCTAGTCTCTGCACTCAATTAAAATATAAAGTAGGATAAATAGTTTTATCCTCCCACAATGCTGACAAGCATGGTTTTGTTCCAGTTCCTAGGTTAAAGAAAAGATTAGAAGGATAAATGAGAGTATCTGTTCAATCTTATTTCTGGGTCATTCCCAGAAGACTCCAGGTGTTTTGCAGTTTTGTAGTTAATTCAGAGATTTCACAGGAGGCTTTGCCTCCTGCCCTCCATGAAATTAATGTTTGACCAGACCACTAATTTTCCAGATACAAACTCTTTGTTTCTAGGAATGTATAGTATCCCCCCATTATAAGTGCTACATATTAAATTTTAAATGAGCGTAACAAGGTAGTCCTGGATAAAATATAGCTCTAAAGTTTGTCAGAGAGGATAAAACAGATATTACATCAGGTAGAATTATTTCATTGTAGTTAGAGTCATCATAAGTTAATTAACCAGTTAATTACTTTAGATTGCTGGCATATTCTTGTTTTGGGAGGATTCAATTTCAATATGCATTGCATTCATCTTTTTGAGACACAGATATGAATACTAATGAGTTTAAAAGAAAAATTTATCAATTATTAATATCATATGTTTTGCAAATAAATGATCTATTGAATACCTTTGGTAAAATGAGACAAAAAATTGTAATAAATTAGAAAACAAATCCCCCCAAATTCCATATCTTTATTTTAGTCATATAAAACCCTCCTTTACACATAAACATTTACTAGCTCTGCTATAATGTAACACATATATTTGATCTGAATTCAAAATTTTGTGCCCCTTCTCATTAATATTAATGGGAATATGGCTAAAAAAAAACCTGCCCAAATGAGCAATGGTATAAAAAGAGAAGAAAAGAAGTTTCTGGCTTAAAAATAAATCTTAGATTTATTGATAGAGTGAAATAAATAAAGGAGCAGAAGTCAGACTCTGGTTTGTGCTGTAAGCTTTCAAGGAGCTCACCAACCAGTGGAAGAGGGGACAACAGAGATGGTCTAAAATGTTTTTACAGTGTAATGATACATCAGAAATTTTACTGGAGGCTCAAGTCTCGAAGGTCTAACAGGCTCACCTGTAGAAAAAGAAAGGGAATGGTTTTTAAAGTAGATATTAGTGGTATATCATTAGAGAGTGGGAATAGAAATTTGGTCTTCTTAACCAGACATCCCTCTGCATTATGCCCTATTTTCTGTAAAAGTTTCTATAATGAGGAAGAACCAGTGGATGAGGAGTTTTGCTCTTTTACATCTGTCTTCACTACATTCACAGTCCACTCTAATCCCATAAATAGAAACACAATTGCACCACATGGTACCATTCCCACTAAAAACAATTTGTCAGGATCTCACATCTGGGGATCACAAATCTGTTTATTGCTGAGTCCCTTTGCTTTACTTCTGCTTCTGATCATCCTTTGCTTTACTCCTGAGTATAAATGAATGCTGACCCTAAGATTTGGCCTCCTGTTCTTTGCCCACGTTCACCCTAAGAACACTTTTCTGCTGTTTATTTGTACTTATTACATTTTATTCTTTTTATTTTTCCCCCTAAACTTTATCCTTGTAACTTTGAATAAGGGGTTTTACTTTTGTAAATGGGTGACAGGAAGTAGCAAGGTGCTCTGTAGTGCTTCTGATCCCACTGCATTTGCTCCTGGAACTCCATGTAGCCATCACTGGGGGATGAAATACATTGCATGAAATCCCACTTGTCTGGCACTCTTAGCAACCCACTGCCTTCCCCAATCTCAGCAGCCCATGCACGTCATGCATACCACTTAAAATGATTTTATATGCAACCCAGCAACAACTCTGAATTCCAGCATTTCCAAAAGAGAATAAACTGGCATGTGGGGGAAGATCAACAATTTTGAGTAAGTAACTGAAAAACAATGGGTTTTAAAAGAAGCAGGCAGGATTTTATTTGATTTGAGGAATGACTGGAAAAGTTCTATAAAGATTTCTAGGTAGGAGAATACTTCAAAAAGTTCATGGAAAGATTTGTCTTATCTTTTATTCTACTTTTCCATGAACTTTTTGAAGTACCCTCATGTATGTGTGTATATAATTTAGGGACAATTAGCAGAGACTACATTCACACAGTAGGCCAGGTCATTACATTAGATGATGTTTGAAGGGATAATTAAACTAAATATGTGACTGAAGAATTCAAGAGATTCATCTAAATAATTCAACTCTAAAAGAGTTTTTATCTAGTTTTGTTCTAGCTTCCTATTCCTTTTCTTTATTTACTCTTAGAGCATGTGTTTATTAACTTGCAAAAAAAAAAAAGTCATTTACATCTAATCCCAAACAGCTTTTGCAAAGTATATACTAGGAAGATTTTGATATTCAAACTGCTGCACATTTGACACATAGGGATTTTATATTCATTGCAATTGCAGTTCAAATTGCTGGAAGTTTATAATGAAATGACGTTTGTGTTTACTATTGAGGTAAATTTTGATTGTACAGAAATTGATTTAGAAAGGGTACTGCCTGGAGAAATATCAACTCATGAGTCACCAGTTATTTGATTTGTGCTTATCACATTTTATTCTTTTCGATTTTTTTTCTCCTAGACTATCCTTGTAACTCTGTGAATAAGTGGTTTTACTTTTGTAAATAGGTGACAGGAAGTAGCAAATTTGTTAGGATCTCATATTCAATAATCCTTGCTAATATACACAAAGTAGGAATCAGTGTTAGGTTTTGGTAACATCCATGATATTGTAGGTGAAAGGGGTGAATTATTTGCTGGCTGGTAATTTGTGGGAAAGCTCTCCCTTGTAACGAATATGATTCATGGCTCTCTCTGATAATCTCACAACTAAGAATAATCACCAATAATATGCCATGTAAAACTTAAAATGAGTAGGTGAAAATTTGTACATACACCAACATATATGAAAATGTGTTTTAGAATTCAGTATATAAAGTAGAAATAAAACATCCATTTCAAGAAATAATTTTAGAAGTCTAATTGTTATGTATAAATGAGTACTGTTGCTTTAAAATTGTCAAATAAGTCCTGATAATGCAACAATACATACTACATGTTTGGGAAAAAGATGACCTTTTAAAAAAATGAATGCCATGCTACCTTAAAAAAAAAAAAAACAAAAAACTGGCCCAAAAGATGATCATCAGAGTTCAGTGTACTTCTGAGTACTTACTTGATTTTCAAAGTGTTTGATAATATGTTAAAAAACCTTGTGGCTAGTTGCCACCCCTAGAGATTAAAAGTTCCTTTTTTTTTGTCTTGTCACATCTAGAAATTCACTTTTTTTTGTTGAAGATGCTGTAGAAACTGGAACTCAAAGCCACTTCTTTGAGAAATACTAATTTCCTGGGTGTCACCCATGTATATATGTTAATAAACTTTTGTTTATTTTACTCTTGTTTAAAAAAAACAAAGCAAAACAGAAACAAAAGCCATGTGGCTAAAGAATTACACAGGTGAGGTAAAACATCTTCAAAATTAACATAACTTGAGGTAAATGTACACCTAAATGATCTCTTATCACTTCATTATTTTATTGCATCAATTATCTCCTCTCACGTCAACTTTCATACTTCTGTGACTTTTCTCACACTATTATACATAGCTTCTAATGACCCCTCAACTTTTCTCAGGGTTTGTAAAACCTACACATATTTTCCGAGTGGCCCAGATGCCAATTTTTCTTACACACTCCTTGTGATTTGTCCTGAAACAGAATATTTGTATTTACTTTTGATTGCAAGAAAATTATGATGTAGTATCCTTTATAAAGTCAAAACATCACACATGGGACCTCAGTTTCTGAATAGGATGTAGTGGGTTGCATCAAACCAATGCTCACTCTACATTAGCTGAAAAAAATCCAGATATGTTATAAAAAAATAATATTTTTTAAAGCATAAGAGAGCTGTGGAGTTAATGGAGACTATACGAACAAAAATTTTCAAGAAAAGAGAGTTTCTGAGGTCACCTGATGATTTCCAGCCAGTTTTGCCTTTGAGATTATTGGAGATTACAGACATAGGCTAAGGGCTTCTACTGAGGAAAAAAGAAAACAGAAGGGTGTAGTGGTTAGACAAAGCTGAAGTGAAAAAGTTGATACAGGAAGTGCTGCAAATGCCTCGAATGCATGGCTGGTTTTCACCACTGCACCCTCGCTTTTTCACAAGGCTACAAGAGAAGTTGAGCTGTTAGACTGAGTGCTTCCAAAAAAACAGAGGAAATATCTTTCAGGTCTGTGGTAGGAAAAAATCTTCTGCGGAAGACAGGTTGGCTCAAGCACATAATGAGGTTCTCACTGAAAATGTTTGCCAGAATTTCTAAGGGCTGGAGGTAGAAGAGCTGGACCAGGAAAATCTAAAGAGCATAGCTAGATTTCCCATAGTCTGAAGAAGAGCTGCACCCTAGGAAGTGAGGCAAATCAGAGGGAGACATAACATTACTAATATGTAGCACAGCCCCTTCTCTTATCTTCCTAATATCTTATCTTCTTTATCTTTTTATCTTCCTAATAGAGCAGAGGAATATCATTTCTTATGGATGATAATATCACAATAAGCCTCTTTGATTTCATTATGCACAATTTATGGTATAAAAATTTTACTAGACATGTAAGAAAACATAAAAATAATCAACATAAATAATAATAATTAAAGTAAACTCACAGATGATCCCAATATTGGAGTAAATAGAAATAAATATTTAAATAATACTACTTAATATATTAAAGGAGAAAAAGAGGCATGAAACAAATAAAAGAATGGAGAATTTCACCAGATAAATTAAATTTATAAAGATGAACGAAATGTACATGCTAAGAAAATAATGCAATATTGGAAATTAATAACTCAATATATGTGTTTAATTGCAAACTGAACAAAGCAACAGGCAGAATTAATAAACTGGAAGACAAGGAAATAGATACCATCCCACTGAAGCAGAGAGAAAAGAGTGAAAGGAAAAAGACACATATGCGATCAGTCCAAAGATTTTATAAATAAAGCTAAAATCTCCTTTTACCACTACCTCTAATAGTGATATCTTCTCTTCCTGTTCTTTAGGTAAACTATTATAGCAGAAATATTTATTTGCTGTTAAATACATGTGTATGTACTTCTAGAAAAGCATATATTATTTCTGTGTGTAATTATTTTATATAAATGATATCAAACTTTGTTACATTTATATATTAGAAATCTGTTTTAATATTCAAAGATCTACCTCATTCTTGGATAATTTAGTCACTCACATCCTGATGGCCATTTAGGGAACAAATTTGATTCTAATATTTACTCTTTCAAAAACACCCATATATGTTCTTCTCTGTGCTCACATATGGCTGTTTACCTAGGGTGAATATCTAGAAGCTGAATTGCTATATAATAAGAAATACTTATACTAAATTATGATACATATTGCCAATGTGGCCACCCCCAATTCATATTCACATCAGCAGTATGTGAGAGTACCAGTTTCTTCACATCTTCTCAAAACTTATCAACCCTTTTGTTTTTTTTCTTTTTGACACATCATCCTTGCTTTAATTTGAATTTCTATGGGCATTCTGAGTAGTTTTTCATTTGCTGAACTTCTAATTTCAAGACTGAGTCTAGACTGCAGTCTTGTACATCCTACACTAAATATATAAAAGTGATACAAAAGAACCTATAAATACATAAAATACTGAGCTAGAAAACAGAAGGGGAACTCTTGCCAAACTCTGAAAACATCAACCACAATTAATTCTTTCTTGTCATCTTCCTTCTTCTGGGACATTGCTTGAGCCTATATTCCGTCACCAATTTAATTCTACTTACAGCTATAGTTGGCTTGTTTTATGTCTATCTGTTTCCACTAGTTAGTAAGCAAAACATCAAAAATATATGTTTTTTTTTTGTTTTTTTTTTTAGAAACTATCAAATATACAATAGAGGTCTGCCCATTTTAGACATTCAGTAAATGTGCTGAATAAGGTAACATTAAGATTGAGAGGAAATCATTCGAACTGAATATATTAATTTTATAGGTCTCTTTTACTTTCCACTGCCTATTAATTTTTTATAATTCAAAAACAAAGCTGTTATTCTCCAAAGACCATACAAAACTACACTCTTTTCCTTCGTAATATTTGATAGTTTCCTGAGCGTGTGATACACAAGACAAAGGAAAACACAGTAAGAAAAATACCCCATTTCAAATCATATCCAGGAGTTCATTTATCCTGAACAAAAATTGCTGATAGAATTTAAATGCTCCATTTGAAATTTTAGGCTATGGCAAAAATACCTGGAGAACTTCCAGAGGACCTGTCTACTGTAGACATTTCCAGTACATGTTTTCATAAAATACCCATTGAACAAGCAAATACTACAATTGAGATAGGATGAATCTTTGCACCGAAAAGGAAGACATGTTGAGGAGGAAGACTAACTGGGTGAAGAAATAACTTTAAGAATTATTATTAAATATTTAAGTTACTGTTTTCGGTCCCCAAATTGCAGTTTAAAACTTAATTACTCTTTTATCAATAATAGTCCATTTAAAACATAACTAAAAATATTGACCTAAAGGGCTTATTAACATATCACACAAGAAGTTGTTTATTTTAGAAGTTATTTTAAAAGCATGAAAGCACAGAAAAGGAAGTTTCCAGTCCAAAGAAACATTATATTTTCAGAACCATAATTATTGTCATTTACAGTGCTGCAAAGCTTTAATCCAGGGGAAACTCATCAGTGGAATATGACTCAGTTTGATCTGAAAGTCCTTGAGACGAGGAGAACTATCTGCAGATGGTTGCTCATCTGCATCTTGTAATTACAGTATATGTTCACACTCTAATAAACCTAAAAATATGTGAAGACCAATATAGCCAATCTTCTGAATAAGCAATAACCAACAAACATCTGGAAATGGCTACATGACTTACAATTGAGTAATTTCCAAATCAATCAATGAAGTGGGGGCTATTAATTTCTTAGTGTAAATACTCCAGTACCACCTAGGCATTTAAAAATCAGTAGGCCCATCTAAAACATTAATTTGTGCAAATCATAATATTCTATAATTCTAAAGAAATCTGTATGAAAATGTACTTCTTGGAAATGGACAACCACCTGGTTTGGTGACTGACTGGATATACTAACAAAATGATTCTAGGAAAAGCAGGCTAGTTAATGGGAAGATAAATAGGTTTTGTTCATGTAAAACCTATAGCTGTAGCTGACCCATAGCCAGATGCATCCCAGAAGAAAAAACTCAGACAAGGCCAGTTAGGACTAGCCTCAATTTTCATGACACCTCACTTTCTGTTGCCCTTCTAATTTTGTTACACTCAACATTTTTGTGGCCTTTGTGTAAAATGAACTGCTAAACTTATTCACTGGGAAACATGACATTATTGAAGGTAGCAGATTTCTAAATTTGCTATTTCAGTTTAGTGTTCTGAGTTCCTGGCTTCCTGACTCTGCTTCAACCAGAGTAGCTCTGATTTTACTTATTTTGTATTTTCAAATGAATTAGTGTTGTGTTTTAATAAGAAATTGTGCTGCCATAGAAAAAATGTTTGAAACCTACTCTTCTAAGTATATTTCTGTTTTAAAGAAGATAGATTAATTCTTGACATCAACCGATGAATCATTCAATGTGAAATTTCAGGAATATAACACAACAGGCCTGGAGCATATATTTTTTTGAAAATCAGTACTTCAAAGAGATATTTGCACTCCCATGTTTGTGTTCATTCATAATACCCAAGATATGGAAAAAAACTAGGTGTCCATTGACAAATGAAAGGATAAAAAAATTATGCTATATTTGTACAATGGAATATTATTCACCCTTAAGAAAGGAGATACTACCGTTTGCAACAACATGTATGAAACTGGGGGACATTATCCCAAGTCAAATAAGTCAGGAACAGAAAGAAAAAGACTACATAATCTCACTTGTGTGGAATCTAAAAAAAAATACCTGAGTACATAAAAACAGAAACAGAGAGTATAATGGTAGGGGCCAGGAATTGAGTTGGAGAGGAAATGGGGAGATGTAGGTTAAAGGGGAGAAACTGGTAGCTATGTAGGATCAGTAAGTCTAGGGATCTAATATACAGCAGGAGGACTATAGTTAATGGTATTGTACTGTATATTGAAATATTGCTAAGCTAGTAGATTTTAGGTGCTCTTACCTCCCCTCCCCAACACACAAAGGTAACTATGGAAGATGATGAGTATGCTAAATTTCTTATCTGTAGTAATAATTTCATTATGGATTTGCATGTCAAAACATGTTGTGCACCTTAAATTTATATATTACAATAGAAAAATAAAAGGCACACAATGAAAATAACAATAATATCAATTTCAGATTTGGATATGACTTCAACATTCTTGGTTTCCAAAACTTGAAATACCATCTCTCTAATTTTTATATAAAAAAAGGAGAATGAGAAGAAATTGAAGGAGCCAAAGCCCTTCCTCTTATTCAATTGAAGGAATTGAGGCAAACACTTAATAGGCATTATCTTATTTAATTACAGTGACTTATTTAATCTTAATAAATATTTCTAGGCCAATTTAATAAAACTTTGCCTGGACAACTATATTTTTCAAAACCTATGACCAACCTCATCTTGGTTCCAAAGTCACTTCTTTTTCTTGCCTTATCTTTGCAAGAAGATAATGACACTCCAAGAGGATTAAGAGTGTGGCACTATATGGGTAGACTGTACCTACTCCTTCTTATGTTCATATTTTCCTTAGGAATATGACCGGCAACAAAAATAAATGCTGTATATTGCAGTCAACTCAAAACCGAAATACCTGTTATACTTTAGATATACAAATATGATTAAGAAAAATCTTCTCAACTGACATCGTGGTCAATGCTTATGCTTTTTTCCCAGGTAAATAGTTCTCATTGTGTCATTTATTTTGGCTTAATAGATGATGCAAAAGGCAAGACATACCTTTTCCTCAAAAAATAGTAAAGGCTACCCATTTCATACTTTGGGTTTTTAGGTTATTATGAATTTCAATTTGCACAGTAATATTTACCTATTTTCTAATCTACCAACTAGTTGCTAAGCAATAAAATTATTTGACTTTATTTCCTTAGAAATAGATAATTTTATTTTCTTCACCAGATGTGGTCATCATTTGGTACCTTACAACAGATTTTTTCGTAGTCCTAAATCTGATCAATTTATATTGGATGTTATATTAAAGTAATGTTTTACCTGATAAAAACAAATTTTAATAGGCTTCATCTGATATTTTGGACTTGGTATTCAAAAAATCATGCTTGGTTTTTATAATTATAGATATTTTCCTGGCCAAGTAGTGCTGCTTTGTAAGTTATTTGCCTTGATTTCATAAAATAAAGTAAGTATAACTTTTAAAGTAAATATAAGTATAACTTTTCTTATAATGTAGTTCACACAGTACATTGGAATGGCTATTGTTATAGATTAAGTTGCATCTCCCCAAAATTCATATGATGAAGCCCTAACCCTCAGGAAAAAAAAAAAAAAAACCTTAGAATATGAATATTTAGAGATAGGGCCTTCAAAGAGGTAATTAAGGTTAAATGAAGTGAATGACATCATAAGAGTAAGTCCCTAATGCAATATGACTGGTCTCCACATAAGAAGATGAAGAGACACCAGGGACATGAGTGTGCACAGAGAAAAGGTGAGGTGAGGACACAGTGAGAAGGCAAGCCAAGGAGAGACCTCAGGAGAAACCACACCTGACAATGCCTTGATACTGGACTCCCGGACTCCAGAGCTATGAGAAAATAAGCTTCTGTTGTTTTAAACATCCAGTTTTTGGTAATTTGTTATGGCAGCCCTAGAAAACGAATACAGTTATAAATGGTTTATTAAGATTATTGTTTGTAAGACTGGAAATATGAGAACACCCTGCATTTCAGCAAAGAAATTGAACAGCTCACCTCTCTGCCCTTCCTCACCCAACAACTTACAAGACAATGTTTAAGCACTATGGAAAGATATCCAATTAAAACAGTGCTCTGAATTTATAAAATAAATATTCTATTATTTTTTGTGTGTGTTCAGTTTTAGAGGTGATCATCGTAATAAACACTATGCTCAATTACGGAGTGCCTAAATTATGTAACATGAAATTTGTTAGACTCCAAATTCTAAACATATAAAATCATCAAACATAATAAAAGTACCAATAATGAGTGGTATACGTTATAGCCAAAACAAAAACAAAAACAAAACGAATCTGACTTCTACATTCTCTCCAATTCATTTTCACTCAACAGAGTGATCTTTCCAAAATGCATTTGATCATGTCATTTCTTTGCTTAAATCATTTTTAAAATTGTTCTCCCATCAGTTCAAGGTAAATTATAAACTCTTGAGCATTGCACAAAGGGTTTATGGTAACCTGCCACCTGTCACCTTTCTGACCTTTCTCTCACTCACACTCTCCAACTAATGCTCTGTAGTCCAGCAATACTGAACACCCTGCACCTCCTCAACCTGCTGTGTTCCTGAGTTTTCTCACCTGTTTTCCCTTTCACCTGTTTTTCTCTCTGGAGTTACTCTTTCTCAACCACATCATGCTGGACAAACAAGTGTAGTGGCTAAGATTAGGGACTCTGGAGCTAGACTTCATGTGGGCTCAAATCCTATTCTTTCACTTATTATTTGGATGGACTTTCTCTGATTCAGCTTTTTCATCATTATGATGATTAAATTAAAATGAATGCCCTAGTATTGATAGCTTAATAAATAAGTTAGTATATGTAAGGATCACACCATCTGAGCCATGAGAAACACTCAAAGAGTGTGAGTTATCAAGTTCCAACACAGGGGTCCCCACCCTGGGGAATTCCCCCGACCCCTGGCCTGTGTTTCCATGTCCATATCACATTTTATTTTAACTGAATATTACATTAATCTCTGTGATACAAACTAAAAAGAGGAGGAGAAGATAAGGTCTTATTTTTTCATTGCAATCCCAGAGCAAATCATTATACCAGACATATAGCAAATGTTCTATGCATTTTTGATAATTGTGGATAAGTGAATAATTAAATGAGAGAGATTATTTGATGCAAAGATTGAAATGCTTGAAAGAAATATCTAAAAGATGTTTTGCTTCTATATAAAACAATTTTTCTAGAGTGACAATTTCCAATTATGCCATCTACCTGCATTTTTAAATATTGAACCCACAGAGAGATTTTTCCATTATGAAACAAATGCAAGCTTATTAATAAAAATTTTGAAAATGTAAAAGTATGAAAATGGTAAAAAAACTCACAATTATATCAAACACATATAACTAACTATTATTGATATTTTAATATACTTACTTTATGTTTTATAAATATAGAATTTATGTTATGTATGTCACTTTAATCATATTGTACCTATAATTTTTTCTCCCTTTGCTCATTTAAAAAGCTAATGTACTATTTTCTATGTTATTTCAATATCTTCATAAACATGTTTTTTTAGCCCATCCAATAGATGCACCATTATTTACTTAGATATTTTCTCATTGTAGTTCATTCAGGTTGACCAATCTTGTTAGGTTGTAAGCAATGCCTTTATGAACATCTTTGTATATAAACCTTTTTTCTGAATAGAGAATTATTACTTAGCATGCTAACTGAGTAGCTGAATTTTCAGCCCAAAGTCTGTGGTCATTTTAGAAATACTTGAAACCTACTCATAAGTTGACTTCCAAAACATTTATACTAACATATACCCCCATTAGAAATATATACTCATTTCTAAGTACACTCAGTAGAGCTGGATACTACTTTTATTTAAATCTGTAAGTTGGAAGAATGAGAACAAAATTCATCATTTTTTCCATTTTTCATGTTTTAGACACTTCTGTCATTGTTTTGTGAATTTTTATAGTATTTTAGGTTATTATCATGATTAAGAAGATTTTATTTATTAAATCTGCACACTCCTTTGAATCAGTAACTACACCCTCTTTTCCTAATCTCCTGTGCTATCTATTCACATCTTGCTCGGGAAGAATTAATAATTTTCTTATATGAGTCTTTTTAAGAAAATTGTTTTAAATTGGCAAAAATAACAATTAATACTATTATTGATAATTATTTTTCCTATGGTAAATTGGGGAGAAGTGTAAAGAAAGTCAGAAATCTGAAGGCCAAAGGAAAAGAATGGGACGCTATGCTATCTGGGAAGGATGTCTTGCTGCCTGGTTGAGTCTCGTCATTCAAAGGTCTGTTCCTCCTTTTTCCAGAAATAGAAATTAAATTAATTGTACAGATAATAAGATGGTGAGGAACAGTTTCTTGTTAGATACATTCACAAGGAGCTTGTGCATACAAATCTGAATATTAAATAATTAATAATCAATTTGAATAATTATAGTCACTACTACAGGAAATTCTACATGAGAAGCTAAATTATTATAAAAAGTTTCTGGGTGATCATGAAGTTAGAAAATGGAAAATTAATTGCGATATCTTCATGGCCAGCATTATTGAGCCATGAATAGAATGTAGGCTTCCCTACTCTCGGATCTACCTGTGAATAGAACCTGGGATCCTGTTTATAGAGTGATCTGTTGGTGCTTCAGCAGTCACCGATCTATGCTTACTTATTTTCTGTTCTGTGTTCACAGCAGAGAAACACACTTCATTACACGTTCTCACTTTAGGTATGTCAGTATTTACAAGTTATAGAATATAGTTCAGCTGCCTGACAGTCATTTTGTCTTATGATAAAGATGATGATCATGATAATGGTATGATATTGGGGCTAAAATAATGATGATCTGAGTTGGCTTTGTGTTTTTCTGCTTCGATCCTCTGTAAGTTATATTTATAGCTTAGCTCAATAACGACAATTTTGTTTTCTTTATTTACAGGTTCATGGCTAGACTGAAGAAGAGGGAGCCACCTCACATTGCTCCCGTGTTCTTAAAGAAGAAAAAACAAAGTTCTATATTAAGTAATTTATTTGGTTATCAATATAATGTTGATGTAATATGGTATAGTAATTGCCTCTTCCTTTGAATTGTAGGAAATCAGGATGCTACAAGTAAGGCCATTTTTTTCTTTTGCCTTGTTACAGAGTAAATAGTTTCTCTCTTTAGAACTCTTTCGTACCAACACCAGCTGTTGATTTGTGAGTAACTTTCCTTGACATCTCTGATTTTGTTGCTAACTGAATCTTATATGTCTGTAGCTGAAGCCACCCAAACTACCTCCTTAGAGAAAGAAACTTTTTCTTTCTACCTTTCTGTCTGGCAGCTGTGGCTGGAATGAATTTATCTTTCCATTGTGTCACAAGTCCTATTTCCTAGTTGCTGCTGCTGATGAGCCTGCCGATTGGTCCCACACATCTCTGCCCCAGAAAGCAGAATGCGGACACAAGCCATCACCCAGGCAGCATGTGTCAGTGAACACTTTGAGGATCAGCCTCACTGCAGTTGTTCTGACTACAGGGCAAGGCTAATGATGCATCTCCAAGAATTTTTCTTAGAGAAAGCAATTACCTAGCTGGAGGGATTGAACAACAACAACACGACCTTTGATTATGACACTCTATTACTTTTTTAATCACTTCTAAGCAGATACCCCGTAATATTGACAAGATTTTATCTGGTCAGTTTGTTTTTATGCAATCCCTGGATGATAGGTCAAAGAAATTGCTGCAGTAAAATTTTGGAAAAAAAGACTCATTATATATTTATACTTATCATATTCAACAAAATGCAAAGCATTATTTTCACTTTAACTTTGCTGACTATTGACTTCTCTTACTTTTGCCTTTGGTTTTAACGTACATTAAAAAATTGTTATTGAGTAATAATACCTATAAAGAATGTAAGACTCTTCCGGATGTCTCAAAATATTGACAATGATGGCTTGCCAATATGAGGATTATGATTGCATAAAGATAAGTAATTCACAGCATTCGATTTTTTATTTTCACTCATTGCTGATACCGTTTCTGGTTATCCTTCTTCTAATCAAAACTTGCTTACTTGTTTGAACAAAAAGATGCAATCTACTTCTGATTAAAGAACAGAAGCTTAATCTACTAGGACTTTTAGAGCTGAACATCCTGGTATCTGGCATACATTGGCTTTCTTAACAGGCTACTCTCTCAGGATCAAATGGACCTTAGCTCATAAAACAGATTGCTTGTAAGTCTCTTTGTCACGTATTTGAAAATATACAGCTCAACTGAGTTAAAATACAGCAAGCAAAATAGATTGGTGATTGGTGTGCGTGCATGCTCTAAGAGAGGCAGATGTGTCTATCAACTTGTTATTATTCATGCTGAAATTTTATTTCATATTAATTGCCAGCATTTATATTCTAACATAACTGATAGTTCCTAATCAGTTTAATTACCTGTTTGTTGACTTAACTGTTTCAATTAGGAGAGCATAAATTGAAAATAACAGAAAGCCCGATTTTAGTTGGCTTAAAAAATGAAGGAAATTTTAGGCTGAATGCACGTATTGGTGGAAGGGGAAGAGCAGGGCCCTGGCATGATTTCATCCAGAGGTTTATAATACCATGAGAACCCAACCCTGTCTCTCTCAGGTCTGTGCATCTTCATGTATTGGTTTATCCTCATGATAGCTTTTTAAAATGACTGCAGCAGGCCTAGACTTCATATATGACATTATCCAAAGAAAGGGAGCTTAACTGCAGCATTTCCATGATCCTTAGATTTACTGTCACTGAACAAGCTTAGAATTAATCCAGTGACTGTGGTGAAGGGAGTGGGATGTACTGAGCCAAGGTCATATTCCCAACACCTGAAGCTGGGAGGATGCCCAGGTTCACATTATCCATACTGGAAGGGCTGGGGAGGGATCAAATTTCCTGGAAGCACTGGGATCTTTATATGAAAACCAGAGGCTATTGAAAAGGGTGAAAGAAAAATGCATACTACAGATATAATTAACAAAGATACATTATAGGTACTTAAAAAAACTCTGCATTACCTGCCTTAAAAAAAAAAAAAAAAGTCTGTGGTACTCAAACCCCCATCTCCCATTCTATAAGGAAAGATTGACATTATTCTAAATGACATTTTAGCTATTCATTGTGGTGTCAAGGAGTGGGTGTCAAAGAGGAGTTTGTCAGGGAAGCAGAATGAAGAAAAAGCTGGACAATTTCCCAGCTCTCCTGAGTCAGGTCTTTGCAGTATGGCTTCATTAATCTCTTTGAAGCAATTTCTGAGAACATCAGACACACATTCATATGTTAGTACAAAAATACATTTCAAAGCCAAATATGAGTACTTTTCATATCATGTATCATTTTGTATTAACCATATTTCTTTAGCAAGGTGTACCTATTCCTCCAGGTTTTAGCCTGGAAGAGCTTTGGGTAGGCCCAGAAAAATATTCAAAATATTTAACAACTGACATGTCATGAGCTTCTGCCAATCATAATGCCCCCCAGCCAGGCAGAAAGATGTACTGCCACCTGATGTCACTAATCTGTGAGCCCTTCCACAGAGAACTTTTCAGTTGTTATAGTGAAGACTTAAAGGCTAGAAAAGATTTATTATTAAAAAATGCAACTCTAGAGGTAAAAGTGGTTGTCAAATGGCTTGATACACGTGAGTAGGAGATCTTCCCTGTGGTCTTTTCTAATCATTCTGGAACTACCTGCTCTCACTATTGGTCTTTATTGTTGGTCTAAACTTGTCTATTACAATGAGTAACTAGAAGTTGCTGTTTTTTTTAAACAGATGATTATCAAACATACTACCTTCTTGACCTGTAAGAATAGATAGATAAATCTCCCAATTATAAATTATCTCTCTTACAGTCATAACCAATTTTTTGCTTTTTTTGTTTTTCAGCTGTTGCTCCCGTGTCAATAGTCTGTCAATATCTTTTATCTTATCTGTTGGGAGAGTGCATTTGCTGAGAGTCACAATGTCTTTGGTTGCCATCAGCCAATTGTTTGTCTTCATTCACAGCTCTGTCAGCTTCACAGATGAGTGATTACTGGGCCTATGCCTGATATCTGCTGAGCCATAAGAGAATGCTCATTTTTTTGGTAAACTCAATTTTTCTCAGAGACATTGCTGATAATTTCTGGAAAACTCTTGGTGACTACTATTTTCCTGATGCTGTAATCACTGATTTTAGATTCATCACAGAAGTAAAACCCTAGAATCAAGAAAAGCAGTCCCCTTGATATGTCAGACAACATTTAGACATATTTCTCTAATACATCAAGAATAAATTATATTTCTATATGGAGATCTATTAATATCTGAAATAATAATCAAATAGAATTTTACCAAAGGAATTAGAGCTAGATTATTGTTAACTTTAACTGTTACTAGTAACTCCTTATTAATTGTGACCTCTCTTAAGTTCTGAGCAAAATAAAAAAGACCACTTTAAAGGATTGTTTAGAAATGGTATCGATCTTTTATTTTCTCCCTTTCAAACTGGACAATGCATGATCTTAAGTATAATTAAAAGAGGCACATCTTGAGCATACTTTGAATAAGTAAACATACACACACATACACCCACATAATTTTGCTGTAACATTTTATATCGATATTCTAGACATACATACTCAGCTTCTTGCATTTCAGAGTCAAATGCCTCAAAATGGAGTTCAAAACTTGATCCTTTTCATTGTTTCCTGTTTAGTAAATGCTAGAATCTTGTTGTCATCATCTGTTGCTTATAGAAAACTAGGAGTCAACTCTGACCCCCTCACACTTTCTAATACCCACACCCACACAATCAATTGATAATTTTCTGTCAGTTTCATCTAATGTACCTCAACCATCAACTTTTCATTCTTCACTGCTACTTTCCATCCAAGTCACTTAATCTTCTTATATGCACATTTATCCCTTCCACCCAATTCATTCTTTCCCAGCAGCTGGACTGAGCACATAAAAGAACTCGACCCTGATAAAGACACTCTTTTATTTAAGAGCTTTTAGTGACATCCCATATCTCTTAGAATTAAAAACAAAACAAACAGACTCCACTGATCTTAACATGGCAAATAGGTCCTGTGTCAGGAGTTTGCAAATTTGGCTTCATATTATAGATACCTGGCATTCTTTTAGAATATTTCAGGTACCCCTCAGGCAACTAACTTCACTTCCTCAGTTTCTTTCTCATGTTCCAGAGAAAGAGTCTCTTTGGCTTACACAGACACAGAGTAGAGTGGACAGGTGGAAGAATAAATGAAATGGGAGTTCCCAGAAGATTAGTGCTGGCAACCCAAGTGATAGAAATTCCATAATCCATCTTGGGAAGAGTTGAGACTAGACTGATTGCATAATTACTGACATGGTTTTCGCTATGTATTAGTAAGGGTTTTCCCAAGAAACAGAACCAATAGGAGAGATATACAGTTATAGATATTGATAGATAAATAGGTAGATAGACATCTCCATATATATATATTAATGGAGGGCAAGAGAATGATTTAAGAAATTTGTTCACATGCTTGTGTAGGTGAGTCCAAAATCAGGTTAGGGAAGACAGCAGGTTGGAAGATTAAAGAAAGGTGTTGCAATTTGAGTCCAAACTCAGTGTGCTGGAAAACCAGGAAGAGCCAATGTTGCAGATGAAGTCCAAAGGCAGTCTGCTGGAGAATTTCCTCTTGTTCAGGAAAGTCAGCCTTTTGCTCTATTCAGGCCTTCAAATGATTGGATGAGACCCACATGCATTATGGAGGGCAATCTGCTTTACTCAAATCTACCAAGTCAAATGTATTGGACCAGCCAAGTTGACACAGAAAGTTAACCAGCATACCCTATGTTTTCTCTGTCCTCTGCATAGCCTTTTAATAGACTGTTATTATAGAAGGTAGAAAAATGATGTATGTTCAAGTGTTACCTGTGAATATACAAGTAAGTGTACCTCAAAATGTTCATAGACAGATTCATATTATCTTTTAATTCTATTTTTCCAAAAACTTTTTGAAGTACCCTCATGTATTTGTACAACAAATATGGATTAATGGAACCAAGACCTGCCTCTTTTAATAAACACAGCAAATCATTTTTCTACCTAGTAAAATTTAAGAATAGTTTGTGTTTCTTATGAAAGGACCTAATCATATAATAGTTATTATTATTTCCTTGGATTGTTTGCTTTACCACATACAAAGGGATGAACAATATGCCTCCTTTCTGTTATTAGCATTGCCTTGGGTTCTAAGGAACTTGAACCAACATTTTTATTAAGGGTGTGAATACAATCCAGAAAATAAATTATGTGACCTTTTATTTATTTATTATTTTTGTTATTTTGTGTAATAAGACATCATTCATAATATTTGCTTGGAATGGCACTGGAAAAGTAACCTTGCCTAAGTTGCTGTCACCTGCCTAGCATAATATCCTAAATGTAATTAGAAGAAAACTGTATTTTTGGATCATATTGTATATTATCCTGGAGAATAAAGATATACATAAGGTATACATGAGATGAAACTATTTTATTAACTTCATATAGTGATTTGGTGAATTCATTTGTAAAAACACTTCCAAAATCTTTTCCTTACAACATTGCTCATTTCAAAAATTGGTTCAGTAGTCAAAAGTTCAGTTAATGTTTTATACTACACTGCTTTTTTTAAGTCATGATATGAATTAAATAATATTAATAACTCCGAGAAGTATACCCGTTAAAAAAAATTGTTTCATTTGTTTTCCTAAAATGCCCCAAACTTTTTTGCCTATAAAACCATATTTTTATATTACATTGTTTAACATACTTCTTTTTTTTTTTTTTTTCCTTTTTGTCTTTTTTTCGTGTCCGGCAACAAATCGCAACCCTCAGTGTCGCGCCCGTACCGGACCGGGACCGGCATAACATACTTCTTGAACATATTTTGGAAGATGCTAACTTAGCAAATCTTGTCTTTATTAACACATTCAATAGCAAACATTTTGAGCTCCTACTCTGTTCTAGGCAATGCATTACACTCTGGGACATAAGAATATAAGATAATGTTCCTATTGTGAAGGAGCTCATAGTTTGGGATTTCTAGACATATAAATGGATAAATTGCACACTGTGATCTGTATGTTTTATAGAAGTCCAAACAGTGTGGTACAAGGGGTTAAGGGCTACATATTTGTCTTCTAGATAAACTTGAGGTTTTTAAAAATTATTGCTTTTAGAAAAAAACCATAATCCTGCTGTGATCACGGACTGGGCACATGAAGAGGTTTTAAAGCAGGATAAGAACATGCTCAATTAAAAATGCTTTCAAGAAGATCACTTGGCAGGAATATGGTAGAGAGACTGTAGTGAGGAGAGCCTGGTGAGAGAAAGAACAGATGGGAAGCTATTGCAATATTTTTGAAGAGTGATCCTGAGTTTCTGAACTGAGGCAGTTGGAGTGGAATTGGAGAAGGCAGGCCAGATTTGACAGGGATTCTGAGAAAAAAAAACTCACAAAAGAAGGTGACTTGTTGAAGATGGGAAAAAATGAGATGAAGAAAAGGGTGTCAAAGATTGCTCTAAGATTTCTACGTTAGGATTTGGCATGGATGGTAATTTCAGTAACATCTCGGGACACAGATGGAGGAGCAATGGCATGTTAGAAGAAAGGGGGCATCGATTTCAGATTTGGACCCATAAAGTTTGATTTGTTCCTTAGTCCGATTTCTGCTGCTATAACAGAATACCACAGGCTGGGTAATTTATAAAGAAAAGAGATTAATTTGGCTCGTGGTTTTGAGGACTGAGAAGTTTAAGGTCAAGGGGTCTACATGTGGTGATGACCTTCACACTGGTTATTCCATGGAAGAAAGTAAAAAAGGGGCATGAGCATGCAAGAAACTCCAGCTGAATTCATCTTTTTACCAGGAGACCACTTCCATGATAACTCACTCTTGAAATAAAGACATCAACCTGTCATGACCTAATTACTTCTTAAAGGTCCCACCTCTAATACCATCACAAAGGCAATTAAATTTCAACATGAGTTTTGGAGGGGACATTCAAATCACAACAATTTGCCTGTAAGGCAGTAAGATGGACATATCCAAGTGGAGGTAGAAATATTGAAATGAAACTCAGAAGACATCAGGGTTGACAAAGTAGATTTGGAGGTAATTAATCTATAGATAATTGAATTCTGGAGCATGGAGAAGGATATAAAAGAGCATACAGAGTGAGGAGAAAACAGAAACAAAACAGGGATGTGGCTAAGACTAACACATATAGTGCTGAGTACTGAGGGAGAGCTCTTGTAAGAGATCAAGAGAAAGCAACTTAAAAACATGTAAGAGGAGAGGAGAATAGTGTTCTGGATGATAGTGAAGGAAAGAGTTGCAATAAATGCATCAATGCATCCCTCAGTGCTGCACAGAGAGTGTACTTCCCTTCTCATTTTCTTCTGTAGTCTCTCCATTACTGGTGTGCTTAAAAGCTCTTCTTTAGAAATGTTAAATATGTGTTGATTTATCTTGCAATTACAGACTAAGAATTGCAAAAGTGCAATTTACCAATGCACCTTCTATTTAATGGTGTCATTTTTCTATATTGAATTCTTCAATCCACTGGCATTTATTTTGGGTAAAAATGCCATATATAGGTCTAAGTTGATGTACCGCTCCCATCCAAGTCTATTTATCTGTCTCAGATAGTCACCACTTCACAATGATTCTGCTTCAACTGTTCTATCTCACTTGTTTCACTTGATCCAGCCCCAGTGACTATTGTCAGGATCAACTGGGGATAGACTGTGACCAGCTTCACAACACACGCCTCAAGCCTCCTACCCTAAGGCTTCCCTACTGATACAGAGATCTGAGAGGTTGCTGTTCCTGTCTGCTCAAGGATATGTGTTGGGGCACAGCAGTGGATCTGGAGTAATTAATCTTTTGCAGGCATATTGTTGATCAACCAATGACAGATTGGAGGCTAAAGATGAATTCTTCTGCCTTCTAACCCCACAAGGAGTGTTGTGAAAAACAATTGTTTTTACTGCCTCTTAGAAAGTGGTCTTCCAAGGTGGAGCAGTCGGTCAACTCAGTGATGCATTCTTGCACCCCCCCAATGTCTTTCTCTCTTCCTTGCCTTGCTCCCCCTTCTTTCACTCTTGCTGTCTGGGATTAGGCTCTCCTGCAAAGGGGTATCCTAAAACCCTTTGCCTCATGATCTGCTTTGCATGGATCCAAAGCTAAGACATTTCTCAGCAATAACAACATTTATTGAGTCCATTATTTTTTCACTGGTTTGTGATTTGTTTATGGTATAATGGGTTATTAAATGGGTTTCTGGGTGTAACATCTGTTCAGTTCATGTCTCATTAGCTTACTTATTATAATTATATAACACATTTTAATATCAGATACTCCAATTTTCTTCGTATCTTCCTTCATTTAGTAGGGGAGGAAGGTTTCCTCAACCTTATTAGGATCTCTAGATGGGCCCGAGAATAAAACTGATAAAGACAGATTAACAGAAGAAAAACATACAAATTTACTTAATAAAAGCTTTATGTGACATAGGATCCTTCAGAAATGAAGACCCAGAGACCAAGGAAAAACTGTATTTTTATGGCAATTCTGATGAAAGAAGTGGATAGTTGTGGAGAAACATGATTGGTATGACCTAATGTTAACAAACTGGGAAGAACTCAGCAAGAAAAGAATTGTTCAAATTCTTTTCTTGTCTCTATATGACATGTCCTTTACCACCGCCCAACCCCCAAGTATAACACCTCTGTCACATGGGTCTTTAGGGGAGAAAGGAGGGGCGAAGTCAGAGAGTGATCTTCCTAGGTTTTATGGCTTGCTTCAGGGTAGAGAAATTCTAGTTTCCTAGGACCCCCTTCAGGAGAGCAAAGGAAAAGTTACTAAGACCTTCCTGCTTCTGTAGTTTTCTTAATTTCCTTCAATTTAAAATACTTAGTATATCCAAGTACCATACTCAGGGGAATTATGTTCTGAGTCTTGACAATTTCCAAAATGTTCTTACTTCTGCCTCTCAATGTATACTTTTATCATAATAACACGATCAACATATGTGATCAATATAATATGTATATCAATATAATGTGATGAATGTATAATGTGATCAATACATAATTATTCATAATATTTTTATGGTTATATCTGTGTTTCATTCACCACATGCCTCAAAAGCCATGAACAATGTAAGTTACCAAGTCCTTAGACTTCTAAAACAAGGTGCCAGAACTCTTAGAGACATACTAAGAGTACATGAAATTGGCTAAGTCAATATTACTCCATTAGCCATTTTTGGCTGTATATAACAAAACAATTCTTTGAGGTTAAAAATTCTGTAGTGAGAATTGCTTTGTAAAGAATGGACGGATTACTATCTGTTCTCCTCACAACTGTGCATGGGTGGGGGCAGGGCGGGGAGGAAAAGAAAGAGGGAGCCAAATAGAAAGAATTTCAAGTGAATATTTTGGAGGTCTTGATATGGATCCATAGGCTCTTGAGGGCCACTGGAACAAGGACCTGAGTCAGAGCAGAAAAGTACAAAGAAGAAGTGTTATGCCTGGATAGAGCAGTCAAGAAAGCCCTAGATAAGAGGGCTTTCCTGAAGAGCAAGCTACACTTGATGGGGCAAAGTGTTTGTGGGGAATAGAGCTTGGCTGCAAGCCATTTCAGAAATGACCCCCAGGGGTGCTCCTGCTGTGAGGGTCAAGGAGGAAGGAGATGTACTCTCAAAGGCAGGAAGCTGAGGGATGAGGCATGGGCAGCCAGTGTCCCTGGTCCGGTCCATCTGCAGTTGGAGGGCACAAGCTGGAGAACTGTAAGAGTACTTGAAAGGACACTCAAAACATCTTCAAAATGGAAATCTTCCATTGAAGAGTCTAATACCCTAGAGTTTCAGGTCCTTTTAACTCTTTGTCACTGTGTGAATATGAGACAAGGAGACTCTGGCCCTGGGGGAGGGCAGCAGCAGGGCACACTGGAGCTGCTGAGGGGGATTGATTTGGCTCAAAGGCAGGGGCACTACCTGAACCAGCACCTGGTGGAGCTCACCTGGTGGACTGTTTTCTCTGCCCAAAGTTCCAGTTCTGGTGACTTAGACTATTATTATATATATTATTGCTACCTCCCCAGGAAGACAAATTTAGTCCCATGAGCACTGGGTCAGGGCAGAAGCCAGCTCTCTGGCACATCATGAATGCAGAACACCTGCCTTCCACTGCCCCATCTGTCAGCCACGTAGAGCCACAACCTGTACCAAACCAAGGTTGTGACCTATTACTGTGCCTAAGGAAAGCAACTCCCAGTAATTCCCAAATGGATTACCTTTCTAAGCAGTGCTACCTTCAGTGATTCCATGGAAACTTCCCATCTTTATCTGTCCTGTAATATAGTACCAGCTTTTCACACTAAAGAAGGAAAGAGACCAATCTCTTGTTAGGAAACTGAGATAGAAGGGCACCCATTACACATGAGCTCCAGAGGGCCATAGCTTTCTATTTACTAAAATGTGGAATAATTGGACTATTCCAGGAGGGGTAAGAATAGAATATGTAAATTAGTAGAGGAAGAATGTGACCAATTCTTTTCTTGAAACTTGAACGAATAAAGATTCTACTTGAAAAAAACTTGAAAGAATAAAGATTCAATATGGCTAACCTCTTATTCACTGCCACTTGATCCCAATGTTTTCTCTTTTAATTAATCCAACTTCCATCATCCATCACATTCTGGGGGGAATCTTCTGGAATCTTCATTATTGTTAATGTATAAGATAAAATCAGTTCAGTTTACATAGCCTTACTTTTTTCTTAAGGGATGGTAGCACACAGAAAAAAAACCTTTGTAAACCACAAACCCTGTCACATCTCTTGGGTCTTGCCTGAGAATATAAGTATGGAGCTGCCACTAGCAGGCATGACACAATCCAGTTTAATAGTTCACCTCTCCACTGCCCATTCTGAAACTGGAATCAAGTCCACTTCATCCCACAGCAGCTAGGCTAGGCATTCTTTGAATACCCCAAATACTCAGTGATAGGTTCTGAACATAACTAGCATCATTTTAGGCAAGGCCAAGCACAAAATGTCCTCAACCCGTTCCCCCTTCCCTTTATGAGAAACCTCATGATTTCTGAGAAACAGAAAATCTTTTGCTTCCACAAGGGCACAATTCTCCACACTGGTTGCATAGCTTCCACATTAGCATAATGCCCCTCCTTGACTGTATCAGCCAGCCCTTTGCTATATAAGCTATATATAAGCTTATATAAGCTATATAAGCTTTCCTACCCCCACACCTGATGCTGTCCTCCACTTTGGGCACAGCCCAGCAGATTCTTTTCCTTTAATAAAGCTTAATTGGTACCTGGCATTTCAGCTCACTTTCTTTCACTCAGAAACCAAGCTTTTTCAAAACTTTGTGCCCTGTAGGGTTATACTTTTCTATAGTGGTACCAAAGCATGCTGCTTATATTCAACTTCTTTTATTTATTTTTTTAATAGAAATCTTAATGAAACATCCTTTTCTCTTTTTATTAAAAATCCCACTAATCCTTTTCTATGCCTGCACATTTGTAAGATTTATGCATTATATCAGACCATTAGTTCCTGGATGAGAGACATTTTTTTGTGACAGGTAACATACGGCAGAATTGCTCATCCCTCTGTGACTAAGGCTTTGCTACTAGCTTCTCTGCCTCATTCCCTCTTCCCTCAAAAAGAATGAATTAGGCCTCTCTTGAGACTTCCAAGTCCCTCGAGCAATTTACTTTCGTCAGGTCTGCTTATTATTCATCCAAATGTGAGAGAATCCTGGAAGTGGGCACAGATTGGGATGAAGTTGTTATCTCTCTCTCACCCACCCCGCTTCCATTCCATCTATTAAGTTCCAGAAAGTGATGAAAGATGCCCCTCAGAGACCTGTAGTTTCCTTAACTTTCCCTCAGGGACTAACAAGAGAAAGGGAGAAGGTTCTAAGCTGGTAAACTTCAACAGTTGTAGCTCTCCTTTTATCTGTTTTATTTTTCCTCCCTTATAAACTTTCTTTTTAAGAAAGAGTTCCAAGAAATGTATTCCTTCCCCACCCCCAGTCATAGTGCTAAATGTAGCTAGGGTCATGAGTTATTTAACGCTGGTAGCCAGTAGCAGTAGCAGTAACCTGGCAGTAGTGCAGCCAATCCTAACTTCTTGTAAACAGACAGTGAATAAGAGGCAATTCTGGAGACCATATTTTCAGGATAACATTTCTGTCCCACCTCTCCCCATTTTCATCGTAACAGTTGCATGAAAATAATTTATTACTTTTAAGTGTCCTTGATTTTGAAAATGAAATTCTCTTACTCTAAAATATGTGTATAAAGACATTTCTCAATAAATTTGTGTGTGTATGTGTGTGTGTGTATGTATATGTGTATATATATATATATATATATATATATATATATATTTATTATGGCTACAATTCTTTGCTATTAATTGAGGCATACACCGAAGTTACAGCTTTTCATACTGTTTGAAAGGCATGTAGAATTGAAGTATCAGTGACACTTTTTATAGTACAGCTATTTTGCCTTTTAGTAGCACTGATTTAAATGTGCATTATTATGTTAGGTGGGTTTAGTTTCTAAAGTCATTATTTGAAATACTCTTTGAATGTTGCTAGATTATTTGCACAGTTATTTTAATAGCCTGGCCCACCCTTATCTCTGAATTTCAAATGCTCTTTTTCCAGTTGTGTCATTTGTAATCCATACAGAGCACAGCAGAAGGTGAGTGGTGAAAAGCTGATTGGTGCAGCCTCTGGTCTCTTTGACTTGGTGAGAAAAATATTTTTAAATGAATCAAAAAAAAAAAATCAAGATTATAAAGCAAGGGTTATTTTGGAGCCTCTCTGCTCCTCACAGAACTATTTCAACCTGCTTTGAACCTTATGACTTTATCCAATTCAAAGCCTTCTAAGAGATTTCTTTGAGTTTTTAGGGATCATTTCTTCTTGTGTCCCTTTACGTTTAAGCTCTTGTACCTGCAAGTACTGCCTTGGCTTTGCTTTATATCAAGGTGAATGTGAAGTGCACGCACTTCATTGGTTTCCAGAACAATCATGAAACTGGTGAATTTTGTGAATATTGAAAACTATCATAGGGAGGAGTCACACCAAGGATAGGAGTGACAGGCCTACTCTACCTCTCTTCCTCTTGTCCTTCTTTCTCTCTTGCAGGAGTAACAAGCCATTTTTGAGGTCTCACCCTGAGATAGCTCCATCCACTTTCAGATGTCCCAGAGTCTGGCATTTTCACTTCCTAAGAAGTTTTCTGTTGATTAATTTTCACCATTTTGCTACAGGAAAAACTTAAAGGTTTTGTTTTGTTTTTCTTTTTGTAGCAGTTGTGCTGTCCTTGAGAGTGGGCAGAGGTTATCTTTTTGTTGGACTGCTGGGAAGTCAATTCTTTTCTTATGTAAAGGCAAGGATTTCCCAGGGTGTGAATAGGGTGATAAGTGGATTTCTCCTCCTTTAAATGGGCAAAGATATCATGAATAAGACTGAATGAAGGTGCCTTTTGAACCAGGGATAGCAGAGCTAGTGTACATAACCTCAGATACAGCCAACCTTTAGAGAGTAACAACAAATTGGGAGAGTTTGGGAGTAAAAGCAAGCACACTCTTATTTCTGTTGAGTTTAATAGAGAAAAAACAGTTCGTTATTTAGAAACCTACAATGTTATAAAGGAGAAAAAAAAAACATTAGAACTATTTTGAATTTAGTTATTGCTTTAATTTTAGTATATTTTTGTGGCTACCAAATCATCTGTAGGCTTGCTAGCAAATTAGAAGTTCACCATGTGGATTTTATTTTCACAAAAGATAGCTTCTGAATTTATTTGTTTTTTACTAATCTTGAAAATATTTTGTGACAGATCTTAGGCTTTATACTTTATGTAGATTTTCTCATTTAATCCTTTCATCAAACTGCCTCACAGAGGTAGGTGCTATGTCCATCTTATTTAAACAATGACAAAATCCATACACTGAAAATGTAATAATTTGCCTAAGGTCGCCAGCCTGAAAGTGCAAAGCAAGGATTCACACTTTAAAGTCATACTGATTTAGGTAATTTTGAATTGCATTTTGAGCATTCAATGTTTCAGTATGATGAATAGAGTCAAATGTTAGTAAAATGGAATTCCTAATAAAACGATACCTTTTAATTATTTTTAATAGTCTTTAATATATAAAGTATTTTAATACTCTTCAGACTACTCTTTAATAGTCTTTAAAATATGAAAATGTATGATAAGTTTGTGATAACCTTACAAGTTTTACTAATTGATTTCATAAAATACTTTTACAATACATATTTCTGTCCATTGACAGTGCTATCTATGCCTCTTATCCCTCATTAAGTAGAGTTGGAAGAGGAGACAATATAACTCCTCAGAACAACTGGGGAGTTAACTATCTTAGCCACCTTGTGTACATTTTGCTAAGACATTATCATTGTGTCATTTGGGTTTGTTCTGTTATGCTGACTTCATTAGTAATTGCAGTCTCCTCTAAAAATGTAGATGCCAAATCCAATCCAGAAGAAAGAAACTGAAACCACGAACAATTAATGAAAAACAAATGACAGTTCCCTTTTAGTATGAATAGCTCCTTGACAGCAGAGACTCAGAAATGCTTATTAAATGTTTTGTATTAAATGTTTTGTATTAAATTGTTTAGGCATGATCTTTTCTCTCAGGAAAATCACCATAGTAGTGTGTTGGCCACTGGTAACATATCTAATTTAATGGCACAGTTTAAATGAATTCTGATGATTATATTGTCCTTCATTTATGTTACCTTTAACAATTGGTATGCAACCTTTCAAAGCCATAGAGGCAGCCTTGTCATTCATTGTCATTGTCAAGAAGCATAAATAATCACTATGTGACATTCTGACACAAGGGTTTATTTAGTGATGTTTGCATCTTGACATTGACAGAATATGTGAGGACATTTCATCAGCAGCAACTCAGCTTCACAGAATGCAAAAAAGAATGTGCAGTGTACTGATAGCTAGAAATGGGACTTTAACTCTCTCTCCCGTTTTTCTACCCCCCTCCCACTTCTCTACTTGTTACATCCCTATTCTTTGATTTCACTAAAACAAACTCGCTAAAAGGATTTTCTCTCTTAATATGTAAAAAGTTAATTCATTATTTGGTATTTTCACATGTTTTTATTAATTTATTACTATTTCAGCTTGATCCAACAAAATGCATATGTTGAACAGCAGGCATCTTCTTCATGTTATGTATATAATAGAGTGTATTCTATAATAGAGAGTATTCTCTCTCTAATAAAGAAATTTCTTATTTTTAAAATTCTTTCAATAATCTAAGATCCGTTTGGAGAATAGACTTTCCAATTAGTAGCTGGAGATGAGAGAAGGAAAAAAGAATAGCTTTAGAGCATCTTTAAATTTAGTTTTTACTTCAATAGAGTGACAACATCAACTATGGGGTCATAATAAATAGGTAGACATTTCCAATAAATGGATTGAATTTTTATTTTCAGATAAGCTTTGAATAATAATTGCTACTTACTCAACCTGAAATTCAAGTTGCATAAGCACCCCCTTTGTAAGTTGGAGGAGGGACCACATGACAAGGAAGTAAAGAGTTTTAATGCAATCCCACTCCACTGCTAACATAATCCCCAGGGCCCCCTCTGTTATTTCCTGGAGAATTATGAGAATGATCTGTGGACTGCTGGGTGATCATGAAAGTGGGTGAGTTTATGCTGTCTTTTTAAAGGGTGAATTTGAAGCAATTATCTTTCCCCAAGTGAAAACCTAAATGAAAATTGTTGTGAGGGTTCCCTGAGTAAAAAGTAGGAGGAATTCTACAAATGAGTGTTTAAAAATGACATCCTAGTTTCTGGTAGTTACTGTCTTTATTTCTCTAATACTTTACCCCTCCATCTCCAAATAATGATATTATATAAAGCAAATGGCCCATATAGCTTCTCCCAGCTCGGCTCTCTGTCATCGTGGCCACACAGGGATGTGCACTTCCAATGGCTTATCAGTAAGCCTTTGTGGTGAGAATTTTAATTTTTTCCTTCCTTCCTTCCTTCCTTCCTTCCTTCCTTCCTTCCTTCCTTCCTTCCTTCCTTCCTTCCTTCCACAGTTTAGGAAAGTATAGTGCATAGTGCATAGTAGTGAGAAGGATTATAAAAAACTTGTACATACACATACACAGAAAGCAGGAGCATTACTAATGAAAAAACCTAAAACGTTTCTGGGCTTTACAATCAGTGGCCCTAGATTCCCCCATTCCTGGTTATTATTTGTGGCTGTGTGAGCAGTAGAACTGAATTAAACTTCAGTCAGTGCACAAAGTGTCCTGTTTTGCTCAGGTGTTTTTCCACTGAGAGGAAGATCCTACCATCACCAAAAGTTTATATCCACACATGTTGGACTCTGGTGATTTATGAGAGAGCAGGGAACCATGGTTTACTAATCCCAACTGTCTCTCTTTGGAGCCAAAGTAAGAGGGGCTCTCAGGAGTAAGGAAGGAAGATTGATGGCACTTCTGTGTGTGACATTTCCCAGGAAAGCACTTTTACTAATAGGCATGCAGTTCCCATAGATCAGTGTTTCTCAGTCCCAGCTGTGCTGTCAGAATCACCAGTGGAGATTTGAAAACATTCTGATGCCTAGGCCCTACCCCCAGAGGGTCTGATATAATTGATCTGGACTGAGGTCCTAAGGTGATTCTAATAAGAAACTATAATAAGGCAATTTGATTTCAGAAAATTATATTCATCATTTTCCCTTTCCTTCTAACCTGGGATACCTGCCATGAAATGTTTGAGTTCTGGCTCCCATCCTTTTGTCACCAGTCTTTAGTGCTTTACAGGTTTCTTCCTTATTTCTCTCCCCTGTTCTATTGTCTACCTGCTCCATTATTCCCCTTTCTCCTTTCATGGTCTCAGTGCGGCCTCAGTATTGGTGGACACTGAGGAAGTTAGATAGATAAATTCCTATCCTCTCGCTAACTACAGTCAAAGCTAAGATCCACATGGCCATAGGCTATCCTCCCCTTCCCCCAAATGGGATTTATATGATTATACCAAGACAAAATTGAAGATTTATGCATATTTTCATAATTAGTTAGTTAGACCATTGAAGTGTTTCTGGATGTTTGTAACAAAACTTCTGAAGAGACACTGATGAGTTCCATTTCTCTACCCTATCTGGCATGGAGGTGTGCTGCTGGATCTCTCTTCAAGAAGAACTTGCCCTTCAGCTGGAAGGAGTGTGGTTTGCTGCTGGCCTCTAACTACAGCACCTTTCCAGATCCAAGGCAGCATGTAGCTGAAGACATACTCCTCCAAAGGCAGCCCCCAGCCAACGACAGCTCAGAGGGCCATTAGAACCAGGCCATCTCTGCCCAATGTGAGCCTCTTCTATCGAGCAACTTTTGCTCTGGATCTCCCATTGGGTTGGTCAAGACTTTATCTGATTTACTTCATAGTCTGAGTCTCTCTCTGCTCAGTTCTGCTTCCTCCACCTTTCTTTTCAGGGTGTCAGATCTGCATCACAGTTGAGGGCTCTCTCTGCTTCATCCTGCTCCTTCCCCTTTTATCTTTCATAGGCATTGTCCTCTAAGAAACCTCTTGCCCAACTTTTCTTTCAACATCTGCTTCCCAGATAAGCTGCACTGACACAATCTGTCTTTTTTTTGAAAAAAGAAAATGTAATTTTATTAATATTATTTTTTACATTCTAGGATGTCCTTGTTGTGGATAGTATGGAGGGAGGGGAAGAGGGGAAAGGGGAAGGAAATGTGATGGAAGAAGGAGGAAGGAGGAGGAGGGGCAGGATTGAGGCCTGTGGCCCCCCTTATTCCCATGGGGGGTGGGCTTCCAGCAGGGGCTTGGTCATTGCTGGGCTGGGTTCAAATGTCAGGGGAGGTGTGGCAAAAAACCTTGCCCCACACCATCCCAGCTTGGAAACCTGGGGTCCTTCTTGCTGAGGGTTGGTGGTCATCGCTAGGCTGGCTGTGCATGAGACACAATCTTTCATAATCTTTTTAAACCTTTTATTTTCTAATTACAAAAGTTGCATTACTATCTCCTGATTATTGGAAAATAATTTCATTCTTTTCTTTATACATTAACACAGAAAATTAGAAAAAAAAATGTATTCTACCACCCCCAAAATGCTAGTTTGTATTTTTTTCTTCTACTGTTTTAATACATGTTTACAAGGCTCTATGACATGGGTACAAATTATATCTCATCCTAATTTTGTAGATATCTTACCTCTCAGAAATCTTGTCATTAAAAATCTATTTTCAGAATTCTGATATAAGGTAGTTTGGGCAGAGGTCATTTAATGCTGAACAAAATGTAAGTGATTCCAGTTTGACGGGTTTGGAAAACTCTTATTAGCTGGAGTAGTATCTCCTAAAGCTATTTGTTGCTCTACTAATAAAGCAGTCCTCTTCCTTTAAGTACTTACACATCGCATTAATTATTATTATCATTATTATTGCTGTTAGTATACTTTGTTGGCCTGATGTCTTTAGCATTTCTGACCTGCACAACACTTGGCATGGTGCTAGATACATGTTTTGTGCACATTAAGTGTTTATTAAATTCTTGTACGTGTTTTGACATCTGGGACTTCATCAGTGTTCTCAGGGGAAAAATCCTCAAAAGCTTAACTTCCACCGACATGGATAAGGATAGAAAATTGTTATTTTTCCTTGATGTTCTGCTAACAAAACTTGAAGAATGATAAAACAATTATTTAATTTTAAACAGATGTTGAGGTCTGGAAGACGTTTTAAAAATCCTTATTTTTTTCATAAAACCAGAGTACTCCAATGTATAGCTTTGCAGTAAAGAGAGAATTTAAGTCAGGAAAACCTTGCTAAATAAATGGCCTCCAAGTGACAATGGTGTATTGCCTTCCTCTGAATCCTCAGGCAGAGGCCAGGTTTGGAGCCAAGATTAAAGACTGGATGAGTCATCCTCCATGGTATGGCAATGCCTCTGTTCTCACGTCTCTGCAATCAAGTCTCAAACTGATTTCTCCTTTTCACTTTTTCCTTCTTTTTTTGGCAAGAGAGAAAATAACTTTAGTATTCTTTTTTTAGGAGGATTAAAAAAAAAAAAAGAACACCATTCTATTTCCCAAAATTGCATATAGAATTTCAAAGAGTGACCTCTTCCCAGATAACAGCGAAACTTATGGTGGCAATGGGAACCTATCACCTTTTGAAGCATGAGAGCTTTAGCTCCTCAGACCTGCCTGTTTCTTCATTGTACTTTTGGAGAATGGTAGGATTATGAGTAAAGGAGTGCTAAATATGATATCATTTTCCCCTGAGAGTAATTAATATTTCTGGCCATGCAGACTGTCACGTGGTGTGTCACAGTGGCAATAAGTGAATGACAAGAAGACAGACTCCAGGGATACTGAGATGTTCAAAGGCTTGCTTTTGTCACAGTTGGCCGATTAAGTCATTTTTAGAATTCGGACTTCTCAGGGGCAGAGGTTTTTTCTTTCATATTAGATATACTCTTTTCCCCACACTGTTCGGTTACATAATAGGATAAGTGCATGTACAGAGTTATGCCTTTTTAGTATAAAATCACATCCTTCGTTTTTGAAGTTATAGTTATTCATGATATTACTAATTTTGGACACAGTAAATAAGACATTGCCAGAAGTACTTTCCAGGCAGAATAAATATGTAGCTTGCCCTGAGCTGAGTTTGTTGTTAAATATAGCTTTGAGCCCTCCACCCCCATAACTGTAAGGTAGTTTGCTTATAATCTACCACCCTATCTTTAAACATTAGACTCCAAATGATTGTGTGTTCTGCAGTTAACATTTTCCAGATTTTCCCAGCTTTGTGGCCAGGCCCGAAATCATGTGCTTCTCCCTCCTGTGACCCATTCTGCCCACAGTGCTTCACTTCAGCTCATCAGACAGCACCTGATTAGGTGGCTTTCTATCATCCATTCCCCACACTTCCCTCCTGGCCTTAGCACCGTGGGGCTGGCTGCCCTCCAGAACCTCATCCTGGAAGCAGCTGTCCTCACTGGGAAAGATGATTTTGGTTCATCTGTAAACTTTTTCAAGGAGTTTGAATCAATGTCACAAATAGGTCAAAGCTTCAGTCACATTTAAAGTGTGATACAATGGCATAGTGAAAAATATTTATTGGGAAGTACTGTGTCTCTCAAAGAATAAACACCTTGAAAATGGGCAGGTGTTTTGGAATCCCTGCTCCACTGCGTCTCTAGCTATGTAATACAAATACTAACTTTAATTTTCCAAGCATGTTGCCCAACACATTAAAGTAGACTCAATACATTTCAGTTCTCCGTGAAACTCTCTTAAATGTTTACCATGTGCAAGGTAAGGTTGAATCGCTGGGGTACAAGACAGTATCAAAATATGAAGAGGTGAATGCTCAGGGTGTTTGTCCTTGCATAAGGGAAATCTTGATGATTTCTAAGCTGAAATACGAGTTAGAATGTGAAAAATGTCATAATGCAAATCTTGGGAAATAAGAGTTCAGAGAAGGAAGAAATTACTCTTGGGGGGAAGACAAGAAAAAGCTTCATGGAAGAGATGGCAAGTGAAATAAAATATGAAGAAATTCTTCCTTTCCCTTACATACTAGTGACTGTGACTTGGACTTTGCAGAGATAGGGCAAGGATATTCTAACTGAAGAGAAAAACGGTGAGCAAATGATGTTAATATGGGATATGTATGGGGAATTACTAACAGTCATAGATGGCTAGAGCAGAACCCACATTCAAGGGAAGGAAGGAGAAAATTTGCAAAGCTAGGTTAGGCCATCATGTGGAGGGCTTGGATCTTAACCTATATGGGAAGTTTGGCCTACAGAGAAAGGAGGCACTGGCTATGGATTAGGAATCCTGACTCCTTTCTAACTCTATCACTACCTAGTAGGGGATGACAGAGCCCCAGGTTCTGGAGACATATTGTTCTGGGTTCAAATCTTAGTTCCCACTTACCAGCTCTGTGACAATGAGCAATGTATTTTCTCTCTATAGCCTCAATTTGCTCATTTGTAAAATGAGAGGATTAGACTATACCATGTCTCTTGAAGTATAAAATGATTTGGTTTACAAATTTTGCTATTGGAAAATGTCAAAGATTTTTTTTTTTAAGTGGGAATGCTTATAATCTTGAAAATGAAATAATTGGAGAAATTTTTGGTTTCTACTCCAATGCTTAACTTATAATGATTCTAAGGTGATAGATCTAGTAATACTATCTAGGACAGACTGAGGGAGAGGAAGACTGAATGAAGACAAGAAAATCATTTGAGTTTGGGCTTAAAATGAAATGGGGACTTGAAGAGGGTTAGTGGCTTTTTTTAAGGAGAGAGGGGAAATTATATGAGAGATCTTGTAGCAATACAATCAAAGGGATTTGAAACTTGATTGAATATCAGCTCTAAAGCTAACAAACACAGGAAGTATTACTCTTTTAAAAACAAATTTACGTGTTCTTTTATATGAAATCATATAAGGGACTTAATTTAGTGATGACCATTCTGTATTACTCAGAGAGAATTTCAATGCACAATGAGTTTCTTATGATATAGAGTGGCACATGTTATTGATAAAAAAAATATATATTGTGGACCTAGTTTGTGACAGGTACTCTTCTAGGTATTGGAGACAGCAGGGAGTAAGACAAAGTCCTTGCTTTTGTAGAGCTTACATTCTAAAACTGGTAATGGTGGTGGGGGGGGGAGGGACAACAAAGAAATGAAAATAGCAGCTAGAAAAGAGTGATAAGAAGAAAATGAACCAAGGTGATGTAAGAGGGTGTATTAGTCCGTTTTGTGCTGCTGTAACAGAATACCTGAAACTGGATAATTTATAAAGAAAAGAGGTCTACTCATGGTGGAAAATGGCAGGCAGACAGCAGGTACAAGCAGATCACATGATGAGAGGGAGCAAGAGAGAGAGAGGGGGGAGGTGACAGGGTCTTTTAAACAATCAGCTCTTGCAGGAACTAATAGAGCAAGAACTCACTCACTACTCCCATCCCCCAGGGAGAGCATTAATCCATTCATGAGGGATCTGCCTTCATGACTCAAACAGTTCCCAACACTGCCACATTGGGGATCAGATTTCTGCATGAGATTTGGGGGGGACACACGTCCAAACTCTGTCAGAAGGAGTTCTAGGATGCTAGGGAATGCTTCCCTGATGAGGATGCATTTAGGGTTAGAGCTGAATGAGTGAAGGAGCAGCAGGGCAAGAACCTTCCAGGTAGAGGAAACAGGTAGTGTGTGAAGGCCCAAGGATGGGGTTATGTCTGGATGTGTTGCAGAAACTAAAAGAAGCCAGCCTGGCAACGGCCTCGTGAACTACAGGGAAAGTAGTCAGAGATGAGATGAGAATATATGTGTTAGTTCACAGCATGGTGCAATCTCCAAAAACTCATTCATAATCTCTTCTTGGCCTTGTTGCAACTTTACAGCCCAGTATATAACATCCCTCACAGCAGAAATAATAAAACTATTCCCAACACTGGTATGAAAAAGCTCCCAATTTTTAGAGGAGAAAATTGGGGCTCAAAGATTTTCAACTACTTGATCAAGGTCACACGGCCTGGAAATGTTATGGCCAGGACTCAAATCAGGTCTTATGACTCCAGGACTCGAGCAGTTTCCACTTCCCACAGTGTCACTTTCCCTTCTTATGTAATGCTACAAGAATAACAGAGAGTTACTGACCTCTTCTTATCAGAGGGTCTGCAGCACAGGCATCTGTAACTGGGATAGATGTTTTAACCAAATGGTAGTGAGAGTTTCTGCTTATGGCTGACAAGTTGACATGCACTTGCCAGCACTAAGGTTTAGGGTTAGGGAGGTAGAAGGGAGTAGCTATTGGCAGAGAACGGAAACAGTGATTATGCACTTATTTTTCTTCGAGTGGGAGTCTTACAGCAACGTTTTGCTTTTATAATTCCATGATTTGATGATTTTCCAACAAAATCAACTTTATGTATCTGGACTGAATGGAATATGCCGTAAGATACCATGGCATTTTAAAACACACATGAAATGTGGTAAATAAGCTGGTATTTACTCACGGGCACTATATTAGCTATTTCTGCACTTTGCCCCTTCATTAAGTTAACTGCCAGGGCCATTAAAATCCAGCTTTCTTCCCTCTATTACAGCCACACATTAACTCTAGGTATTCTGAGACTTTGTCATAGAGCCATTTTCATAAAGGATCGGGGGCTTTCTTATTAGTGTCTCCCCTCCTTTCTGCTCCCATCCTAAGCCCCCCAATGCTTCTTGCAACTTTGAATTCTGAATATGCCCATCTCGGAGCCAGCTGGGATCTGTTTATGATGCATCCCCAAATCCAGGCATCCGTTTAAATGAGAGCCTTAGTTACAGAGACATATTGTACTTCTCTCCTTTCGGAGATCAGCATTTGCTGCTTGCTGGGGGCTTTCTGACTGATGCAGGGGGGCGAGGAAGGAGAATTGGCTGGCGATTGGGAGCAGATTTAGAGCCGCTTCTCATTGGAGGGGCTCACTTTTCCTGAGCTGCCAGACACTGCAGGCTCAACTGAGGCTCGGAGGTGCAATTCAGGCTGGTGGAGCAGCGGGGGAAGGCAGAGACAGGCGGGGCTAGCGCGGCTCTGCAGCTGATCACACGCTCCAGCACACACACCACACTCCCGTCGCCCCTGCTTGCGCCTCGCATCCTCCACTCCGTGCCACCAAGAGGCGGACAGGGAGTGGGGACCGAGGAAGGAAGAAACAGAGGTTTTCATCGTGCGGCAGAGGAAAAGCTGGAGCGGGGCTAGTGATTAACCTGAAAGTCTGACCTGCAGCCCAAGGCTAGAGCCCCGTCCAGCAGCACTGCTGTCGCCTGGAAGGAGAACACCGCACAAGGACCCCCCGTGTCCTCCGCTGGAGTCAGTGTATGCGCCGCGCGCCAGGATCCTTCTGGGGGGCACAGCGTGGTGGCCTCGGGGAAGTACGGAGCTTGGGGCACCTGCACTGGCGCCCATCGTGGTACACCAGGAAAAGTGGGGACGAGGAAAACAGCCGTGAGCGCTGAGTGCGAGGCCAGGCTGCCGCTGCCGCCCGCTGCGCCGCCTCCTGCCCTCGCCCGCGGGGTGAGTGCCCAGGCGTCGCGCACTGCCGAGTCTCGGCTGAGCGCGGGGGCGGCCTGCGGGCCCTTCAGGGTCCGCCTAAGCGCCCTGGTGGCGCCCGCGGAAACTCGGCGGTCCGCGGACGCTAGGCGGACAGCTTTCTGGAGTCCGGAGCGGGGGACTGTGAGCCCGGAGGGCGTGGGTAGGGGGCGTTGCACCAGTGCCAGGCAGACATGCCTTTGGGCGGGATTTTGGCTAAAAGATAGGAGGCGGGAGCGCCGGGGGGAGCGGGGAGCCTTACCGGGAGGGG
>NW_007726562.1:490646-518154 GCF_000696425.1 Galeopterus variegatus | reverse complement strand
GGGTCTGGTCCAAGCAGGTAGCGGCAGCTCCGGCAGTCCAGCGAGTTGGCAGGTGGGGTGGACTGGCCTGTCAACTCGTTAATTTTAAGCAGTCAGTTCGAGGGTGCTTCAGGATAGTCAGGAGAACAGTGGCAAGGTAAGAGGTGGCCCGGGATGCCGGTGGTGGGGGAAGAAAAGAGGAGTCTCGAAAAGCTTGGAAGCAAAATTGCTCTTGGGTTTCTGGTCCTTGCATCCCTCCTGCCTTGAGTGCGGGAGAACACTTTGGTTGGAAGACTCACCTTGGAACGAAAGCCTCTGTCCCACGGGAGAAGGAGAGCCGTTTGCAGGGGGCAGAGACCGCAGTTACCTGCCGGCTGAGCCCCCCCACCCCAGGAGCTCCCGCTTCTCCCCCCTTTCCCCCACCCCCACCTCCTTATTGGTGCTGGTTTGCAGTGCTCGGCTCCTGCGCCTTGGCTTCGCGTTTGAATCTGGCTCGCCCCTCCGTATTATGTCTGCACTCCGAAGGAAATTTGGGGACGATTACCAGGTAGTGACCACCTCGTCCAGCAGCTCGGGCTTGCAGCCCCAGGGGCCGGGCCAGGGCCCGCAGCAGCAGCTTGTGCCCAAGAAGAAGCGGCAGCGGTTCGTGGACAAGAACGGCCGGTGCAATGTACAGCACGGCAACCTGGGCAGCGAGACGAGCCGCTACCTCTCGGACCTCTTCACCACGCTGGTGGACCTCAAGTGGCGCTGGAACCTCTTCATCTTCATCCTCACCTACACCGTGGCCTGGCTCTTCATGGCGTCCATGTGGTGGGTGATCGCCTACTCCCGGGGCGACCTGAACAAAGCCCACGTCGGCAACTACACACCCTGCGTGGCCAATGTCTATAACTTCCCGTCAGCCTTCCTCTTCTTCATCGAGACCGAGGCCACCATCGGCTATGGCTACCGATACATCACCGACAAGTGCCCCGAGGGCATCATCCTCTTCCTCTTTCAGTCCATCCTCGGCTCCATCGTGGACGCCTTCCTCATAGGCTGTATGTTCATCAAGATGTCCCAGCCCAAGAAGCGCGCTGAGACCCTCATGTTTAGCGAGCACGCGGTGATCTCCATGAGGGACGGAAAACTCACGCTCATGTTCCGGGTGGGCAACCTGCGCAACAGCCACATGGTCTCCGCGCAGATCCGCTGCAAGCTGCTCAAAGTAAGTGCTGCCCTGCTACCTGCCGCTTCCCCGAGCCGGGAATTAACTCACCTGAGAACCACCACAGCCCCCTCCCCCCCGTGTCTTTGTTATCGCCAGGTAAACTTCCGGGGGGCTGGGGAGGGGAGAGAAAAGGGGCTGGGAGATTGGTCAGAGGGACAGTGACAGTTCTGTTCTTTCCTCACTTACTCTACTGCTCTTATTTGTATTCATCCTTTCGGATGTGCTTGTATCACTTCCTGGACTAGTAACACTTAAGGAGCGGTGTTGGCTCCTGGAGCCCTGAGGGAAATTAGTGCCCTGCTCTCCTTCCTATCCTTGCTGCTTGGCTCTTCTGAGCGCTTTTGATCTGTTGTCAACAAACACACTGCTCCATGCAACTTGAGGTACTGAAAATGAACTGAACGGTTTTAGTTGTAAGAAATAGGTGTTGAACTTGCCTCAATTTCGCTTTTGGCTTGTTTTTATTCTTTTTCTCCTAATAATATCAGCAGGCGGATTATTCCTCTAGAACCAATAACTCTGTTTTTTTTTTTTTTTTTTTTTTGATGACTTGTAAGGGGATCTTAACCCTTGAAATTTCCACTTTCCTTTTTGCCATAAACTTGCCAGTCTGGTCTCTCTTGCCTCATTTCCTCAACTCTCCATTTTGTCTCATTTTCAGATTATTTTTTTTTTTTTTTTTAACACAAACATACAGATTCAGAGATCAGTTAATAAAGTGGAAAAAACCACACCTAGTTCATTTAGAGTTTTATTTTTACTAAAAGTTTTCCTAGAGAAGTATTCTGTGAAAGCTTGAGTGCTTTTCCTGTAGAGTCTCTTGTTAATTTTATTCTTAATTGCCTGTTTCTATGAAGCCTTTGTCAATTACAGATTTCACTTGAAGCTTTTCAGCATCCATTAAAGAAGATTGCTTCCTACCATCAGCGGTGTAAATGCTAAAACAAATTGAACATGGAATGGTTATTAAAGTAAAGTCCATCTAGTCGTTAGAGGGCACCACCACAAACAAGAGGAGTTCCCCCTAATCATTCATCCAATTAGAGTTTGGGAATGAGAGTTTAAAGACCTGTTTTCTCTCTCTGTGTCATTTACAATTGTGTGTGAGGGATTTTCCTTAGGAGTTTTCAAATGTTCATAAATTGAAAAAGATGATTTCAAATAAATAGCTCATAAATTGAAAAAGATTTATCTAATATTTCATAGTGAACCATAACCAAATTAATTTAGTATTAAAAAAATGAAAGTCCAATAAATATTTAAGTTGAGATATTGCTGATGAAATTTCAATTTCCACTCTACAAGTATATATTGTTTTACACAGTCCCAACCTAGGTTGAAGGTAAAAGTGATCCAATGTGATTTAAAAAGTTTTGTTTTAATGTCATTTTCATTATTCACTTATAAGATCTTACCCTAATTACTCTTGACCAAGTTGCTCAGTAAAATGTTTGAATTAAAGCAGTTCACTTGTCCTGTCACTTAAAATCATATGCATATTTATTGTGCTCCATACAGTAAAATTGGACTACCACAGTGGAAAATTACAAGTCTGGTTCTGAAGTACATGTTCATTAAGATAATTGTGAATAAATAATTTGAATAGATCATATTATTTTATAATTAACTTCAATGAACTGCATACATTTTTAAAAATTTAACTTAGAATATCGTTTTATAGACTGCTGTTTGAACTGAGCAGGTTGTTGGATCAAGCTAAGCAGTTGTATTGGAGACGTTTATTGTAGCAGTAGTTGTTGTATGTGCCTGTTTCTATGCATAGACTATGACACATCATCTCTTTCTTTAGGTAAGGCCTATAGGGCAGCTAGGAGCACTTTAATTGTTAATATAGTACCAAGGTCTTTGCAAGGAATCCATGTTTATGTATCACATTGAGAGTCTTATTGAAGAGTAGTTTGCCATATTGATTAGTCTAGTGGAAATTTAAAATTAAGTGTTAAAGTTTATTTACTGCTATTCTGTAGTTTTCAAACATATGAAGTTGTTTATGAAAACATATCTTTTCCAGGCAACATATTTTAATGTTTTTAGATTCTATTAAATTTTATTGTAATAAAGCCAGAAATAATTAGAATTAATCTACATATTATTATTATTAATTTTTAATACAAAGGTACAATGAATCTGAAGCACTCAGTCTCTACAGTGGTGCAGGGTACTTCTAATGATTTTTGTGCATAAAGCTGTGTAGCACATATACTATAGAGAATGTCCTGATTAAAAAAATTTGGAGCAAGGTGCTATATTAACACAAGGTGATAAAAACAACATTTAATTAAAATGATACGTATAATATTCCTATAAAGTTGTTTACTTTAGATTTGTTTGGATGATGTTAGTGCTAGAAGTAAAAATGACTGACATGTGGCATCAATTTATATTTAAACAAAACTATGGTAAAATCCTCCCTTGCTTTTTCTGAAAGGAGAGGGTTGATCAGTGGCAAGTCAACAACCAGCCAGTGTAGTTTGTTTGAAGTTGATTTTTCCTGTAGCCATTGTAATTAAAGTGAATACTTGTAGTTCTTGTCATTGCTTAGACTTCATTAAAAAGAAGTCATGTTTTATTGGGGAACTAATAACACTCAGCAAAATTAGAGGAGAGATTTACCTTTAACAAGTTGCTCTCATTTTCTTTTAGGGACTGAAGTGAAGTGACCTAAAACAGTCAACAGTGTTTTTCATGAGAAGCTATACTAAAATCTTTAAATAATAATATTTTGCTATCATTTTATACATTCTTCTTATAAAATAGTACACATACTCAGTCTCCTCTTTTAACCTTCTTTTAACATTGTAAATGTAAAGTTTACATGTCCTTAATACAGAATATATAGAATTTTTAAGGCACCAAAAAGCAATATAATATTTAATGATAGTAATTATAGTGCATGTATGTTCTTCCTATAACCTAATTTAATTTCACTAACATTTTTCTACTGCTCTCTTGTTTTCTGAATAAAAGCTTCTGTATCAACATAACTATGAGCTTTATTTAGTAATTACAAAGCACTTTTGATTCTTGGGAAGAAACTAAGTACATGGATATGGTTTTCTAAAACTTGCTACTATAAATTTTCCATGCATAATTCTTTTGAAGTCCCTATCTTTCGATGAAAGTTTTTAAAAACTTTTTTGCCTAGTTTTTAGTTATGTTTCTCATTTATATAAAGGAAAATTTTATTTCAACTCTATTCCTGTCTTCCCAGATTGAAAATAGTGAAATTTCTTTCAGTAATCAAATTTTGATCTTCCAACTTTATTCCTGGAAGGATCAGTCCTTTTTCTACCCAACCAAATAAACAAACAACAAAAGTAGATTAAATAAAAATGAAAGAATACAGTTTGAAGTTATTTTTGAAAATCTACAATTTAATTATAAATACTGCCATAAAAAGCTCTTTTAAGATGATAACAGGATCGCAACCTTCGGTTTCGCTCCCGCGCCTCGCTCAGCCAGTGAGCGGGAACCGGTCTGTATGTGGGATCCGAACCCTCTGTATGTGGGATCCGAACCCTCGGGCGGGAGCGCCGCCGCGCTTCCCAAGCAGCGCACTATCCAGTGCGCCACCGGGCCGGCCCCTAGTGTTGGGTTTTAAGGATTTGGAAATATCACTTACTTCCTTCTGTCAGTCTAATACTAATGGTTGATTGCTCTAGAATTATAAGTCGTTAAGGGTAGAATGAAATAATAGAATGAAATGATCTTCTTTGATACACTGTTCAAGAATTTACAAGTTTATTATCCAACTGCTATCATATATATTTGTATATATAAATCATATATATGCATATATTCATTCAGTCAAACCTTTCTTACACAAAGAAAACATAAAATTATCTACTGTTGAATCCATATTTTGAGACAAAGTGATAAGGATAAATTTTTCTCATGGAAACATATCTTATTTCTTAATATTTCTACTCACTGCTAATAGTCATCATGTTTCTTTCCTAGTAGGTCAGCTATGCAACCCTTAACTTGCACTTGCTGAAAGGTAGTGGAGTACATTCTTTTCCTCTTCTGACATCACTTGCGTTATTTTTGTACTAACCTTTTTTATCCTCCATTTATATGGACACTCAAAACTGGATGATGTCTGGTTTCCCCATGTGAATGTGATCAAGTACAAAGGCAATAAAAAAAAAATGTTCTCTGCAAAACCATTAAGCGTTTTATCCTCTTCATATTTCCTAACATTTTGTTAATCTTTTAGCCATAATGCTTCCTGGACCACAGGATTCTTGGATTTTTCTCATATATTTATTGGTTTGTCATTGTTCTCTGCAAAACCATTAAGCGTTTTATCCTCTTCATATTTCCTAACATTTTGTTAATCTTTTAACCATAATGCTTCCTGGACCACAGGATTCTTGGATTTTTCTCATATATTTATTGGTTTGTCATAATTCCACATCTTACCCTTAAGTGCGATTATGTTTTTGACTTTATATGATCTTAATTGGTAACTCTTCTCATCAATTGATCTTAGCCAATTTGAACTTTACTTTTAATCTTGAGACAATGATTTCCCTCCCTTTTAAAAATTAAATCCACAACAGAATATCTATGAAAAAAACCTGTTCTTTTGAACACCCTCCAAGCTGTTAGGAAAAATATGAAAGAGGTCAAAGACTGAGTACCTTAGAACTGTTAAGGGGTAGGTACCATATTGCTTGGTGAGTTCTTTAGGTGGATTCATTATGTCTTTAAAAAATTAGCACAGTTCCTATTTAGTCTAGTTTTACTTTCTCTGACACAAGTACAATTTTCCAATAAGTATAGAACATGGATTATTTTTAAAATCTATTATTATTATTCCTTTTTTAAGAATAGTAGTAAGATGTTTTGTTTTGAATGTTTTCTTTCTTATTTTTAATGTGGTTCCTGAAAAGTACAGGGTAGCTGTGCTCAGGGAATAAAGTGTGAATAGAAATGAGGGCCATGGAGACGCACAAATACACAGCAGTAGGTAAGAACAAATGATAAAGAGAAACAAGAAAAAGCATTTGATGGATTGAAGGGTGTTTGGTGAGTAGGAAGAAAATGTGCAAGTAGGATTACAAATCCTGTCCACAGTTATAAATTCCACAAAAGGCCCGCAAGGAATTATAAAGCTGCTCTTTCATTAGAATGGTATAAAAGCTTCACATGTCCTATTACAGGATAAATTACATTTCATTCTATAAGGTATGTTCTTTTCATAGAAGTGAACATTTTTTTATTGGTTAATTAGCTTAGCATTAAAATTTTTTATTTTAGACTTAATGTTGGTCATAGTTTTTTCCACCTGAGTATTTATGGAATTTCTAACTTAAGGAGTCCAAATAAATGTACAATTTAATTGCAGACTATCCAGATAAAATTCTAGTTCTATACTCTCCTCTACCTGACTTAAGTTTTGGTCCGAGTGTCAAAGCCATTGCCATAACAGCTTTGAGTCACAAGACATATTTGTCCTTGATCTTGGTACCTGCTGTGGCTCATTTCCCAATGTTAGCTTCCAGATATTGCTCAAACCTCACTCCATGTAATTTTCTTTCTGACTTCAGCATATATTCAGCATGTGCCTGCATATGTATATGCATATAATACATTCAAAGATGAGAAGTGAAATTACAGATAAAATGGTGGGAAGGTGGTAGGCAAGATGGCTTAGCTCTCTGCATCTCAGCCTCCTCTCCTCTTTTCTCCTCTCTTTTCCCTTCTTCATCCCCTCTCCTCCCCTAATTTTTCTGGTGGGCATTTGAGAGATGTGGTGGGGTGTGGGTCAAGGCTTGGAATATGAAAGAGGTAAATCTTGAGAGTCAGATAGTAGTGATGAAATGTTTTATTCAAAATTCCCCGAGTCTAACTCTGAGCTAGAAAAGTACATGGCTGCAAGTTAGAGAAATGACAGAAAGGCAGCAAAGATAGGAATGACATTAGCGAAGTGTGGCCCTACCAAATGACTGTGGATGCTTGGCCACATATCCCTTAGAATGAGGATGGCCACATGTGGATCTGCTTATCCACAGTGCTAAATGTATATCCCAGAGAGGTGTGTGTGTGTGTGTGTGTGTGTGTGTGTATATCTTTGGATAAGTATCAACAGTCTATCACCTGGAATATAAAAGCTATTTGTGTTAAAGTACGTGACCATGATGGCCCCTTCCAGGCACCTGTGATTTTTGATTCTTTTCCATCTGTAGTCAGCATTGTAGTTGATTATCTTGTAGTCCTTTTATGACTCTGAGAGAGTTCAAAGTCATTTAACACTGTTTCTTTGAAATTGGTAAAATGACTGAAAACTCATAGATCCATTTTTGTATAATGAAAATGTATATGATTGAAATATTATTTATTAAATAGCATTTTTTAATATTAAATAGCATTTTTTGGAAATTTTTAGTACAACCTAAATTGTACAAAATCGTTTCAAAAATCCATGATGTTAAAATTATAATTTTTTTGGATGGTAAATTAAAAAAAACAATAAGCCTTAGATTATTTTTCTCTTAATTCTCCCCTACAACCTAAATTGTACAAAATCGTTTCAAAAATCCATGATGTTTAAATTATAATTTTTTGGATGGTAAATTAAAAAAAACAATAAGCCTTAGATTATTTTTCTCTTAATTCTCCCAATTTCTCTCTTAACTCCCAGAATTTGCTGTAATGTAAGTAACCAGACAGGCTTTAAAATGGTGGAAAGATTTTTTTCCGTAAAATTGAAAATAAAAGTTGAATAGAAGTCACTCTTAGGTCATAGTTTTTAAAATTATGTTCTACATGTTTAAGAATTACTAATTTTCCATTCACTGTCTTTCCTTTCACCTCTTTCTGACTTTCTTATTTGTCCTACAGTTTTTATCATTCTAAATAATTTTTTCATAAAATAGAAGTCAACCTATTAGTCAGCTTTTTAGAAATTTAAATTATTTCCTGCATCAATCTTAACTTTTAGCAATTGTTTCAAATTTGAAAATATTTTTAAATATTGTTGATCTAGACCACATTTATTTACACATTTTTATCTAGGAAATAATGATGGTTTTGTGTTCCCTGTGGAATTAGGAAGTTTATAGAGAGCTAAAGGTGATAATTGGATCACCAAGAAATTGCTCTATCAATGGTTTTTTTCCTTATACTATAATTCTTAAGATGACATAGTGAAGAAAGGTTAAATTGGTTTTTATCTCAAAATATTCTGTTTATTATCAAATATTTCTGGGTGAAATATAGTACTTGATAGCTAAATAAGGCAATAGAAAACTGACTGTCAGTGCTACTGATTTATTACATACTCAAGTTACAGATCACAGTTTAATTTTATAAAGGCACATACATGGCATATACATACTCCTCTTTTTTCTCTCTCTATTTCCCCTTCCTATACATGTGTATATCATAGTTGTTTGAACAAAAGTTCTCTCACTCCACTTATATAAGTTGAGGGACTTAAAACTAACATAGGCTTTTATTTTGCTCCAGAAAGTCTCTGAAATTGCACCAGAATTAGGACAGCCTAGGTTAGAATTATTTAGAAGCTTAGAATAGAATGTGTATGCCTCTAAAAATGCATTTGGTAGGTATATGTAGGTTTCTGGAACATCAAAAGTATTTGGCTAAGCACTGATAAGGTAACTTAGACATCAAACATTCCAGCATTCCAAGCCCTGCCACACTAAGACCATGCTTTTCGCTTTTGACCTGGGCCAAAGCCTTATCTCTAATTCAAGTGATTAATAGGCTTCCTGGCATATTTCAAAGTCAAAGAAGCAAACAAAAATCAGGTTGTTGAGCATGTCGATAGTTGTAATAATCGATGGCCTAACAAAGGATGAAGAGCTGAACGATAAAATTTTGGATATGTTTAGTGTCTCAGCCATTTAAAGAAAGATTAAACTCCATGGTATCCACTAGAAAATAATTTTCAATGCATATATAGGAAATTTTACTTACCTGAAAAATATATGTCTAATCATAAAAAGCATCTTTCAAAGAAATGAAGTTATTACTTTTCCCCTAGTGTCTCATAATAGGAAGACATGGATAGGATATAAAACGTTTTTTGTTTTGGTGGGGGGGGCTACATATAATTTGGAGAATATAGAACTACATTTAAAATCAGAAGGGATATTGCGTCTGAATGGAATAGATCCATGCATATTTAAGAATAAATTACCTATATCTGAATAAACTACTGTGCTAAAAATAAAATATTTCTGATTCCAGGTTGGCATTGTCCTGATAGCCTGCCTGTTTCAAGGCCACTTCTTTCATGTGTTACTGAATCATTAGGGGATATAAAATTTAACAGGTTACTCTAAAGCCTTTAAAATGATGCCCAGTTATAAATAACAAATATATAAATAGGGAGGGAAATTTAGTGTTGGTGTACATATATAATAATTAGAAAAATATATCTTCTTCTGGGACAATTATTTTAAAATAAATGGGAAATTGAATTTTTAAAGAACTGTCATTGTCAACACTGCCATTTAGTGCAGAAAGAGCAGAACTTAGAATAGTTAGTAAAAGGACCCAAATTCTGGTTATTAATTATAGACATCAGAATACCACCTTGTGTTTATATAGCACCTGTTTCTTAGTAGGTGAGAGAACAGTGATACCGGGTTTTTGTTTTTATGTATTTTTGTTTTGCATTTGGCTTTTATTTTGTTATATCAATTAATACTTGTCATACAACTGTGTAGTTGGGAAGATGTTGGTCTCATCCATATTTTTCCAATTTGAGAATAGGTTAAGAAATATAGGTGAAAGGGAGAGCTTTTTCATGTTGTTTGGAAATGCCTAGTTTTTTTCAACACTGGTTGCTAGGACTGCTGTTTTTATTTTTGTATCATCAGGTTTTTTCATGGATTTTTCCTTTTTGTCAGCGATCATTTTCTTTTTTTCATTTTTTCCAACCACCCACAAGGTAGAAAAGGAAAATGGTCTCAATGCTTTCATTATTATTTTTTTTCTGCACAAATAATATTCCTCAGTATCACTTATGCAAAGGAACCTCTCTAATTGACTAATTTTGCTGTTGAGATTCTTTGCAGCAATTGCTGCCATAATAAACCACCACCAATTTGAAACCCTTTGTTCTGTTTTGCCATGAAGGACAACTTACTAAACCACATTTCTCAGTGCTTTCTAACTCATTTACTCTGCATAAAAAGAAAATGTATTTCTTGGAACTCTGCAAGTAAGAATTTTGCCTTCATACTACCATTTCATTGGACAGACCAATATTATAGACCCTCCTTTGGTTATTAAATAAACTTTGCAGAATCTTTTAAAATATATTGAATTCTTCAAAGTCCCATGATCACAGCAGCATGCCCCCCCACCAAATTTTTCTGCATGCAGCTCTAATTACCCAGCCCTTATTTTATCACCATCATTATATAAATTAAACCCCAAAACTTGCTTGTACATGATTATTATATGTAACAGATATGGATAATAAAAGGAAAATGAATAGAAAAAAAGGATATGTAAGTTTTCTTTTATGATTTGCTGATTTTTAATAGTCATATTTAATTTTCTTTTAGAGTCTTAGCATGTGAACAGTTTATTGAATTAAGCTTTAGAGTGATTTATACTAAAACTGCATGCTACTGCCTTATGAAAATTTTACTAAACTATATTTATCAAATACAGATTTTTAAAATTGTCTTTTGATTAAGGAAAGTTCAATTTAGCACAATTTTCACTGTTTTAAAATTCATAAAATAAATATGAGTAGAGAAGCAAACAATTATAATGCAGTTTATTATGACTTTGAAAGCCATTAGCTAACAGCATCTGCCTTTTATTATTATGTGAACTCTTGTGTACATAACATAATTTGATATGACAAAATCTTCACTCTTCTATTCTAGTGTATATCTATTTGTTACGTTTTTAAAGTCCTGGAAAAAATAAATTATTGTATTTTGCTTTTTAACAATTCAATAATTTTGTTCTAAAATTATGAACAACCTTTTTCAACTTTAATAAACTCCATAAGAAATGCCTACTTAGTAGCTTTGTGAGGAAGAAAATCTGGCATGCAATAAGTTATCTTGCAGTGATTTATGTCAAGCAATATCACATGTACACTCAGTTCCACAGTTTATGCTAACAGCCATTGTTGGACCAGGCATTTCTCCAAAGCTCAGGATTTAGGGAATGGTAATTATAGCAAGTTGTATATTATAAATAATGCATGTATGTTCCACATGAGCTATTTGGGATTTCCGCCCATTTGCTAGAGCATAGCTGCATGATGATTTGTTTGGATTTTGTTGTAGATGATTGATAGTGCAGAATGTTGGCAACGATGTAAATTACTGTTGGGCTGCCTTGAAAATTTCAGTACAAGTGGTGATTTCTTCTCTTTTTCTATGTGCTTGTCTAGTCTCGGCAGACACCTGAGGGTGAGTTCCTTCCCCTTGACCAACTTGAACTGGATGTAGGTTTTAGTACAGGGGCAGATCAACTTTTTCTTGTGTCCCCCCTCACAATTTGCCACGTGATCGATGCCAAAAGCCCCTTTTATGACCTATCCCAGCGAAGCATGCAAAGTGAACAGTTCGAGATTGTCGTCATCCTAGAAGGCATTGTGGAAACAACTGGTAAGTAAAAACATAGATATGCCATCAAATTTCTTTACTCCATAATGACATTATATTATATGCACAATACCTGTCATGAATTGGGCTAAATGATTCAGAGTTCACAATAATGAAAGTAATGACTTGCCTCATTTCTTTGTAATATTAAAATGATGCTACTTTGGAAATTAAGGTTTACTGTTTTTTTGGGTATATACATAATATGAACTCAGGAATACTTACTGTAAAAAAAAAAAGGAAACCAAGATGACTCCTTAAAAATGATTATGATGTTCTGTTTTAATTACAAACTTGGATTTCCTATAAACATTTTTCTTTAAAGATTTAAGGTTAAAAACAATCAGGGTAATTAGTGAGCAGACTGAACTCAGAAGGCATGTTCTTGCCTGGGGGATGGTGAATGTGGGTGTCATTGGTAGAGCTTTGATATCTACTATGTGTGACCTCAGTGGAAAATTCCCTGTGTGTGTGTGTGCATGTGTGCTAAAGTAGCATTTTAATTGCAAAGTGGGTCAGTAGATTTCCCCAGCTGAACCTTGACCTTTTTTTTTTTTTTTAAGAGATTTTTCTTCTCTTTCTGTTTCAGTAAATCTATGTGCTGTTTGTTAGTCTGTAAGATGCAGTATATAGCCCTGGTATGCTCCAAGTACTCACAATTTGCTATTCTCTGAGGCGACTTAGATTGGCAGAGATTTTTCTTCTCTTTCTGTTTCAGTAAATCTATGTGCTGTTTGTTAGTCTGTAAGATGCAGTATAGCCCTGGTATGCTCCAAGTACTCACAATTTGCTATTCTCTGAGGCGACTTAGATTGGCAAAGGAAAGAAAGAATAAATATGAATATATTATTTGGGGATTTAATATGGCCCAGTTAGTTTGGGAACCTGCTGGATGCTTGAGATTAATAATGTAGTATCTACATCATTATATATACAATACATTTGTATATGTGTATATGTGTGCATATCCTGAGTTTTACACTTTCTACAAGTAATGAGAAAGGAAGAAATATTTTAGCTCTCAAATTTTTTCTACCAATATCATCTTAATCTTAAAATGCTAATTATTATGTATAAACTATGGCAGTATTGAAATTAATGTTGGCAGTAATATAGATAAATTCAAGCTTTATACCAAGGTAGAAAATCTTTGATTACAGTACAGTAACTCTTGTCCAAGGAGCAGAAGGAGGCAAGCCATTATAGTTTTTGTGTATCTGTCACATAACACCTATCTGAAATTCAGACAATATGTTTAATCTCTATAAACTTCTTTTCCATCTCTTTAAAGCGAGAATGATATAATAACCACCCCATAGCTGCTTTAGTATTACTATTATTTTATTATTATTAGTGCTTCAGTTTTAAAATTAAGATTTTAAGGACAGTGGGAAAAGATTTAATGTGTCAAGGTATGTCTGCAATTTTATTTCTATGTGGTATTTTATGATTTAAATTCCCCGATCAATTTTTCAACTTAAAATTCAAATGACATCATAGAATTTTTAAAATTACCACATATGAGTAAAGAATGAAATCAATTTATAAAGGCTTTTAGTCCAAGAAATCTTTAAATTTGAATTTCTGTATTATGATCTCATTTTTTGAAGTAATAATGTTATTAGAGCTTGAAAAAAACAGATGTTGCCATTTTTGTTGATTTATTTCTTATACTAGATGGTTCTTTCACACACCTGCTTATAGTTTACCAATTACTTGTTATTATTCTACCCACTGATATGAGTGAAGTTTTTGTTTCATTTGACAGCCTTAAAAACCTCTTATTAGATTTGTCTAGCTAGCTATTCATCCATTTTTTCCTTTTTCCCCTAAATACTGTGTGTATTTCTTAAGGGTAAAAGCATTTTCCTGCAAAATCACAGTCTGAAAACAGAATAGTTTCTCAACCTTACTTTGTGTTTCTTGATCTTGAGGTATTTGAAGAATATATGCCAGGAGTTTTGTCGAGTGTCTCCTAATTTGGATATTTCTGAAGTTTCCTTATTCATTAATTCTTTTGATTTTTGACTTCTACATGGGTACCTTAAGGGAATGTTGAAGCAAGGTGCTTTTTAAGTTTACCTGTATTTCAGAGGATCATGGTTAGTAAATAAAGTCCTACATAAGGTCATGAGGAGTTTTATAACATAAATAATTTATAAAGATTATTGATTTTGTTTTAACATTTCTTCCCTTCTGGGTTTTTTTTTTTGTGTGTGTGTGTGTGTGTTTTATAAGTAACTAACAAACAATACTCTCCACAGAAAATGTGAAAACTTAGTTTTTTTTTTTTGTGTGTGTGTGTTTGTGTGTGTGTTTTATAAGTAACTAACAAACAATACTCTCCACAGAAAATGTGAAAACTTAGCTGGAGATTGAATTTCTTATTCAGAGATTGCCTTTTATGGAGAAGAGATTAGAGTCCATTTCTTCTTAATCTCTTAATTAAGCTTGCTTTCTAGATCTATTATAGCAAGACAAACAGCAAACCATTACTTATAATTTATAGAACTTATTTCACGGAAAGTTTTATCTAACATTTTGTTTGCGTATATGCCCTAACTAATTAAACCCCACACTGTTTTAACTTTGTAAAATCTGTCTCTATTTCCATGCCTCTCTGAGCATGATAAAAATAACATAGACATTTTTATGTTCATTTGATTATTTAAAATTTTACTGAGATTTATTTAGATTCATCTTTAAAGGTGCTTTTTACTTTATCCTTCCAATCACAATACATTTTGTTTTCTCGTAATATTTATTGCTTAGAATTAGACAGATATGATCACTTGGGATTGTGCTGAGGCAGGAAGAATACCATCTTTACCTCTCATGTTGTTTGGTACAGTCTGATGAATAAATTTTAACTCAATGTAACTTTCTATCATATTTAGTATTAAAATACCAACTTTTTATCATTTATTCATTCATTCATTAGATAAGTATTTATTGAATGTATGCTGTGTGCTTGGATGTATTTGAGATTCTGGAGATGTAGTGGCAGCCTGGACAGACAGAATCTCTTTCCTCATGGGGGTTATATTCTAATTGGAGAAAGCAGAACACAGAACACAAATAAATAAGCAAAATATTATCAGTTAATAATGTGTCAGGGATTTTAAAAAACAACAACAAGGTAATGGGATAAAGAGTGCATGCAGGCTACTTTGGGTTGATAGTCAGGGAAGGTCTATAAGGAGGTGACACTTAAGTGAGAACTGACAATGCAGAAGGCCGTCCCAGGCATGTCTGGGGGAGGAGCATGGCAGGCCTGTGGAACAGCTGCTGCAAGGGCCCCAGGTTGGGAATGAGCTTGATTTGTTCTGAGAACTAAAAGAGGGTGGAAGTGGTTGGAGCAGAGTGAGCAATGTGGAGAGTGTGGTGGGAAGAAGTCAGAGAGGTGGAGGGGCCACCTCTGCACTACAGATGATTTTATTGCACCAACAAGAAGTGTTAGGATTTCATTAAAAAGCAGAACCTGCATTTATATGACAGAGTAATAATTTAGTAATTTCAAACTATATATATATGACAGAAATCCCCACTTATTTTTCTAGTGGGTTGCATGTCGTGTATTTAAAAATTAGTACTCCTCCTCTCTCCTTTATTTCCTAGCTCTCTACCCTCATCTTCTTTCCTTTTGTAGTTCCCAAGTCCATCATTCCTTTTAACTCCAGGTATGAAACCTCCCCCCAGCTGTGGTCTTGTATTTGCTATTAATTTCCAGGGCATTTTTTTCACTTGGAATCACTATTTTAATTCAGAGTCACCTTGTCCAAATTCAAAGGCATCATCTTACCTTCAAATTACCTCATTTGGAAAGTGTGTTTCTATTAATGAGAGCTATTTTATCACAGTTCCCCACCTTTCCTTAAAAAATCCAACTAATTTGTTAGCTCCACAAATATCTACTGAGCACCTAAAACAGGCTGAACACTATTCTTGACCTTAGAGGACGCATGAGTTAGCGAAACAAAATTTCTGCCCTTATGGATACTTACATTCTTATGTGGGAAACAGACAATAAACAGATGAAGTACATCATTTAGAATGTTAGAAAGTAATAAGTTCTATGGAAAAAGATAAAGGGCAAGAGGGACTGGGAGTGGACAGAAGCCAAGGACGGCTGCAATGAGAAGGTGACAGCTGAGACAAAACTCAGGACCTTGAGCAAAGCAAATAACCAGGAGGTGGGCATGCCAGGCAGAGGTGTCAGCAGTTGCAACTGCTTCAAGGAGGGCAGGGTGCCTGGCTGCTACTCCCCCTTATGTCTTTCAATTCAACCCTTTTTCTTTGAGCCCACATAATGATACTTCTAAATCACAGTAGTCATCTCAGAAATGGATTTAGTACCTGCAGGATCTCTGCTAGATGCAAATTGCACACAATTGTCCGGTCTGTTTGCTTACAACACTGCTTTCACGATATACTTGTGCTCAAAAGTCCCTAATGGCTGCCATAGGAAATTTCATGCATTTCTTCCTGGGAAAATTAGGCTGCTCTTCTTCCTGTGATGCTCATACACTGTTGCTCACTCTTGCCTCCCATATCTACGGTCATGTGACTTTTCAGTGCCTGGAATAGCATTTCTGTCTTCTCTCACACAGAGCAAGAGTGGCCTTATTTGTTGAAACTTTCCTGGACACGTTAGTCCATAGTTTTTCTTTAATGCCTCATTCAAACTAAAGCTTTTACTATTGAAGGGCTCCTAAGTACATGCTCATTATAGAAAAAAATATGAAAAATATAAAAACTTTACTCAATTTCATCTGCTACACTGATATTTGTAATTAATTTCAGGTATTTGTATTCAAATATATCATTTTTGTGCCACGTGTGCTATTTTATAACTGGCTTTATTGGGTAACCTATTGTAAACATCCTTCTTGTCAAATTATAATTCTACACCATTAGTTTTAGTGGCTTTATTACATGCTAATTTATATATCTATCTTAATTTCTTATTATCTATTTTCTAGTTTGGGATTTTTAGGCATTTCCTTTTTAATAAAGTGAATACTTTTACAGTCTATAGGTTAAATTTAGTAACCACCAACTTTGCTAATTTAGATAAATTCCTAGAGAAGAAATTCTTGGGTAAAGGGACATATAGTGATTTCTGATACCCATATTGGGGTAGCTATCCAGAACGCTGATATCAGTTTACAGCTATGTATAAAGGTGTCCATTTTCTCTTATACTTGCCAACAATAGGCATAATTGCTTTTATTTTTGACAATTTGACATTATTTTGTTCTCTTTGATTAGCAGTGAGATTGAAATTATTGTATCTGTCTATTGGTTATGAATTTTATTTCACAAATTGTCAGTGCGTATTGATCATTTTGCTTGAAACTTTTTCTTATGCATAAATTCCTTGTATAATTAATTAGCACATTATTGTACAAAATAATGTCACTAGTAGTTTGTATATTTTTATGGAAAGATTTTCATGTATATATGTGTAATTTTATTATCTTTCTCTCATATGTGCTTTGTTACATCTTCAAATAAACTGTAAACTTCCAATACTTTTTAAGGACTGTGTTTTCTGGCTATTTATTTTGTATGCTGTAGACCTCCAAAAGTGATAGATCCCAGTAAACACTTCTGATCTATTTGTTTTTATTTTTAAGTGATTTTAATTGAGTTAAAATTTTATATGCTTGTTTTCTGAATCCTGAATACCAGATAGTACAAGGATGGTTAAGAAGGAAGTCCACAGTCCAGAGGGAGAAAGGAGTTGAGCTAAATCAAGTATTAGCACTATGTGCTTAAATGTAGGTCAGGCGATAGTAGGGGCCTAGAAGAGTGGTCCCTGACTCAGAAATGAGTCTGTAATTTCTTGTAGGAAATCAATTAGTAAATGCTGGCTGGGTACCTATGTTATTAGGTGCAAGATAGTACAAGGATGGTTAAGAAGGAAGTCCACAGTCCAGAGGGAGAAAGGAGTTGAGCTAAATCAAGTGTTAGCACTATGTGCTTAAATGTAGGTCAGGCGATAGTAGGGGCCTAGAAGAGTGGTCCCTGATGGGTTTTCTCTTAACAAGGTCTGAAAAGGTCCTTCTGAAGACATGGCATGAGCTGAAGCCAAAGATGAGGCAGAAGCTCATCAGGAGGGTACAGGGAGCTGGGCCTTCTGGACAGAGAGACAGAAAGTACAGGCACTGAGGGTTCATTTTGTTAGGGGCAGCATACTTTCTTTGGTATTGGTAGAGTGTCAAAAGAAAGTGAGGGAAAACTGGCTGCAAATGAGCCTAGAATTATCCCTGGGAAAGTTGGGACCTAATTCTGCAGTCAATGAAGTCCTTGAAGGATCTGAAGTGGTGAAATGGCATTATGATATTTGCATGATAGAAAAATCCCTCTGGCTACAGATGGAGGATGGATTGAGTGGGACTGAGACCAGAGACAGACCGGTTATTAGGCTGTTACAACAGGCCTACCCAGAGGTAACTGGGTCCTGTATGAAATTATCTGTCTCAGACAAATATGAGACTGTTGAAGATAATGAAAAAGTCCCCAGGTTTCAAAGCTGTTACTTGTGATGAAAGAACAATGGAGAAAAGGACTCCAGGATCCTTCTCCCTAAAGTTCTGCAGGCTTCTAACAAGAAGCTGAGATACCCAAAGCAATTTTAAAAAAAGAAAATAACAAATAGAAAAGCACTAACAAGCCATTGACTCTTCCTTATTAGTGAAAAACAGCTTGGAATACTCTAATGAATAAATCACACAACAGAAACTCAACTTGTGAATAATTGAGATGGGCCTATAATTTTCCTCTCTTGATTCTACAATATTGAACTTTCTTAATTTTAATTGATCATTACTCCTTAGTGATACAACAGAAAGTGATCAGCAAGCCACCTACAGTTATTGTAAATGAGGTAGCAGTGTCCTGACCATCTTTCCTAATTGCATATTCTGAATTATTAGCCTTTTAGATCTTCACACCTGTTGTAGCCAAAACCTAAATCAGGGGTCTCTTGTTTACCTCTCCAGTTTTTGTGTTTCTGCCTAGATTGCTGTTACCTTTTGAAGTTATTGCTGTTTTAGAATACTTACTACTTTTATCAGATAAAAGTCAATGACACATGGACCTGTACAGATTGAACACCTCAAAGTAACCTCATCCCCGTAACTTCCATGATTACATATTTGTTAAATATTTGTTGTCTCTGATATGAAGACAATAAATCAGCAAACTTTCTGGGTAATCTAGATAAACCATAGGGGATTTCTAACTGGGGAAAAGTAGTTTTGGTTAAACATAGTCCAGTGACAAGGAACTTCACAATTTAGACATTAACTAATTCACATTCAAAGTTTTTCACTGGTAGGTCTTGGGACTACTGGCATAAGAATCTCATGAGATGCTTATTAAAATGCTGAGTTCTGGGCCCTCACCTAGTCTTACAGGGTTAAAATGTCTAGAGTTTTGGCCCAGAAAACTTGCATTTTTCAAAAGCCCACAGGTGGCTCTTATTAAGAGTAGAATTCTTCCATCCAACAACCAAGAAAGCCACTAATATTTATTGAATTAACTGCTCAACTGCAATATACCTTGACCTAACCTACCACACTGGCATATGGAAAGATTGAAAAAGAACATAGCTCTTTAAATTTCTGAAGTCTTCAGAGATGAAGCTTTGTGTTGAGTCAGACTGTGCTGAAAAATGTATCCCAGTGCAAATTAATGTGGGTAGAAAACAGTGAAAATCAGGAATATGAATTAAAATGCATTGCTATTTATCATCGTTAACCAAGAACAAGATGTGATATCTATTGCAGAACATTGTGTGAAGATGCAATATAAATGCCAAACAAGGATGGTAGTGCTACTCACTGATGGAGAGAATTCTGATCATTGAAATTGTTATACACTCATTAGACCAGAACACTGTGTGCAGTTATTTACTGTTTCATTAGAGGCAATATCATTATGCTCATGGAAAAGTTCAAAAGGACAATTTTTATAATTTTACACTAAGACTAAACCTGGCTATCAGTGAGTAAAACTAAATCATTTCAGGGCTCTCTTTTCTGGAGAAATTTTGCAGAGATAACAGGGATTTAATAGAAATATGAATTTAATAGGCAATAAAATGAGTAGATAAGATTTGAGATCCAGATAGAGTGAGTTTATCCTGACAAGGATTCTAGGCCCAGTTTGACATTGTCTCACCTTTGATTAGTTTTTACTTTGTTATTTCTATGCCTTAGGCTCTGTCTGAAAAAGAGCTAAGATCATTGATCTACTCAGCTCATAGCAGTGACCTTAGCACTGAAATTCGAGTGGGAAATCGTTTCTGTTGTTGTTATGGTTGCTATTCAATATAAATGTTGAATGAGATAAAATAATATAAAGTTATTATAGAAACTATGACATCCTAATATTTATTGATAGTGGTGGCACAGTGCCATCATAACAGTGAGAAAATACACTTATGGGGCAGGGTGGGGAGGGAAGGAAGGAGGACAATTAATTATTTGTTGTCCAAGAGTGATTTACCCAAGGAGTGTAATCTTAAGTGTGTTGATTATATATGGGGTATATTTGCTTAACCTCTCTTGCCAAAAATATACTAATAAGCCTGAGAGTGGCTCTAGTTATGATTCATTCCTGCTGCCTACCTCAGAAAAGAGCTATGTCTAGACCATTTCAGAGAGATGATTATATCTTAAAGGCTTTTGAAGAAAGAGCATCTTAGTCTCCCTTAAATTGCTATCAAGCAATTTTTCCATATGTTTCTAAGTTAATTTTTAGTATAATTTAAATCCATTTTGTTTACTTTTATTTTAGTTTCAGATTTTTTGTCATTTAAGTTAGAAAGTGTCTTTTCAGTTTTCAGAGCCATCTTCAGTCGCTTGTAGTACAGCTCTGTGCTATACCTCAAAATTTAGATACAGGTAAAATCTGGTTCCTTAACTTTCTCCCAGATACACGTAAATATAAGAGGATAAGTATGGGAGAGGACGAGCACATCATGCTTTGATGACTGGAGAAGGTTTGGACCTTATGAACTGAATGTACATGTCTGCTTGTGTATGAGCTCTCAGCTCTTTTTTTAGTGCTTTTTCTGTACTAAGGGTTTACTTTCTGACTCATGCTCCTGATTCAGCAGTTCCCCAGAAATGGCTTCAATCCGTCTGTATTTGGCAGCACTTCTTAGAGAATGTAGAGAGAAAATGCTGTAGCCTCTTTGTGTGTGTGTGTATTTATTCAGATTAGCATTATCGGCTCCAAAAATGTTTTAACATGTGTTTGTTATCTGTTTTTTTTCTATTTTTGCTTTGCTGTACATTTTTCCCAGTGGCCTTTTTAAAATATGCTTCATTACCCTCCATTTTAATTTTTATATATTAAATTCAAAGGTTAAACTTACATGGCTAATACTATTCATTTAGTTAAAATTTTGGTATTTTATAACCTATAAGTTGTAGAATGGTAGTGCCTCACAGTGCTTTATGAAAAAGTCCAGGTGTCTTAAGTTTGCAAGGTTGATTTGCTAAAATTGAGGATGGACTTTGGTCTTGAATGTTTTATGTTGCATGTTGTGCAGTACACTAGGAGTGTATTGGCTTTAATTCAGTTATTTATTATTCTTTAGATTCAGTCTAACAAACTGAATTTAGCTTATCTTTAAATATATCTGAAATGTTACTAAAAGAAGAGATGAAACCTTTATAGGGTGTCCTCCTACATTCCAGGTTCTGCTAATACAGATATTAGTTAAAACATTGTATCTTATTTGGACTAATCATTTAATTATATCTGCCTGACATGATATCTTTCCTGGCTTGGATATGCTTGGTAAAATCCAACATGCCACTTTCAGCTTTGAAGAGGCATTATTTCTTATTTTTCTTGACAGTGGAAGCCAGAATATTATTGGAACCAGAATAAGTTGAGAGGAAGTAAAAAAGGCAAAATTATGATGTTTGAATCTTAGCTGTCACTTAGTTGAATAGCAGAATTAGAATGATAGAATTGTAAAGATAAAATACACCTTAGTGATAATCTAGTTAAAACCTTCCATTTTACGGAAATGGAAACTATGATTCAATGAGGTAAAACAACTTGCCTGTCTTCTCAGAGTCTGTTGGTGGAGGAATCTGGAATGTGATTTTATGCTTTAAATCTTATTCCAGCGTTCTTCTCATTAACAGTAATATCTCACTTATTTAAATGAGTTTCTTGCTTTCCTGCTTTAAAATAGTTTATAATGACATGGAGACTATATTTTGTTTAGACATATCAATTTTCTTTTCTATTTCTAAGAGCTAAGTTTTAGATCATATCAGCTAGTTACCTGAGTAGAGGGGAAGGCCAGTCAATAGATGCATGCATTATAAATAGATCTGTTCTTGAACTAAATTGCAAAGTCCTTTTTTGGCAAATACCTTAAGAGTGGTAACTACTGAGACATCCATGTGTTCAATAACTGTGTCAGGTACTGGGTACACAGGCTGAATAAGAAAGTTGAGGGTCCCAGACAGTGGAACTTGTATTCCAATGAAAGATAAAAACACTTACACAAGTAGTGAAGAATAGTGTAAACTGGAAAATGTACCATACTACTGGGGAACATAAGAGACCACACCTGGGCTTGGGAAGGATGAGTGGGAGTTAGCTAGGCAAAGAAGTATGGAAAGAGTATTACTTAAAGAGCGAAGAGATTTGGAAGACTTCAAATGTAGGAGAAAGAGAAAACTTTCTGTTTTTAAGTTACTGAATGACATTCATATGGTGAGAAGTAGAGTGCAAGGAAATGGGGAAAAGAAGGAGTTTCAGGACATGATGGTACAAGTTAAAGGCTGGAAAATGTGGTACTTTTTACTCGTTTATGTGTTTGCACATAGTTGTAATGAGTAATAGGGAGCCGCAGATGGCTTTTAAGGAGGAAAATGACGTGATCACAATTGCGCTTTAGGAAAAAAATCACTGGCTGACCTTAGAGAAAGTATTAAATGGGCCAAAACAGAAGGCGGTTAGACGAATTAGGTACTCCGACAGTAATTCAGATGGAAGATGATAATCTATTGCTAGTGGGAGTTAGAAGAAGCATCCATGGCTAGGATATCTGGACGACATGTTGAAAGCTTGAAGGATGTTACATTTCATGTTGCTCTTGATGAAGTTTAATGTCTGAAGATGAAGGAGAAGACAGTTAAGATGGTGAAACAGTGCAGGCTTGGAGGGTGTGAAAATGCAGAGAATACGTAGTGGAAGTTTCTAAATTCAGATTTGGACTGAAGTGTGAGATGTACGAAGTGCAGTAAGGCTAGAAGTTAAGGCTCCAAGGTATTGGGAGAGGACTGTGGATAGCCTGCAGTGCCATGTCTTCAATTTATTAGGCAAAGAGAAGCTATTACAGGTTTTTGAGCAGGAGAGTGTTATGATCAGATTTGTTCTTAACATCTCTGGACAATAATGTGTAGAAAGTAATAATAGTAAAGTAAAAAATAATAGTAAAGTAAAAAATTACCTTTCTCATTTCCTTGTGTTCTGTGTTCATTTTGTCCCTTCTGTGAGAGGACAACGATCAGATTTGTTCTTAACATCTCTGGACAATAATGTGTAGAAAGTAATAATAGTATGTATAAAATTACCTTTCTCATTTCCTTGTGTTCTGTGTTCATTTTGTCCCTTCTGTGAGAGGACAAATGGATATAGTTTGAATCCATTTAGCTTTTAGAAAAATGCTTTAAATCAAAGTGATAGGTACATTTTATAAATCAGATCAGATATGCTCAGTGCTTCAGTAAAAATAAATGGCACTAAATTATTTTTAACCAGAAAATTACTGCAAATTTTATTCTTTAAAAAAATATTTAGAATGAGTTTTTCTTCAAAACATGATCCTTTAGAGATCCACTCCACAGTGATTTGAAAAATAAAAGTGTCAAATTATAATTGGAACTTAAAAACTTTTTTAGAGGATAGCTATGAAAGTTTTTGAATTCGCTGAATTATACATTTGTATTCTATAATTTATAATTAACTTCTAGAGAGAACTTTTGAACATGCCCAATTTGTCTTTCAGACTGCTTTAAAAAAGGAAATTATGACTCTGTGAAGAAAAAATAAAATCTCAGAAATTTGATATGTGTTAAATTAGATGAATGCTTTGTGTGAAGATAAAATGATAAATTTTATAGTTATGGAGATTAGTCTAATAGTGACAATGTCCCATTAATAAAATACCAGGATAGCTAAGATTACAAAGTGTCAGTGTGTGTGCGCGTGTGCGCGCATGTGCATGTGCCTCCTGGCTTCTGATGCACACACTTAGGTTTAAACAAGGGCCATTATTATTATTATTATTTTATCTGTGTTGTGATAAGAACAAATTAGTTGAATAAGTGCTGACTAAAGATTAATCCTACCCTATTTTTGAGCAGAATACGTATCAAACTGAATTAGGGAGGAAAAAGTGTAAATAAGTCAAATTTTCCTGCAGCTCAAAGATTTTCTTTAGTTGTGTTGCCAATGTCAGTCTAAGTTTTCATATCTTTCCCACTCGTGCAGTGGTTTTTACTCTTCAAGCAAACGTGATAATAGAACATAACCTGTTGAGGAATGCCTTCCCTGACACATTTCATGTTCTGGAATTCTGCCAGCAATTACGTGTCATAGGAATGGTTTTTAGCCTTTTAGTGTCAACAATGCCATACGCTGATATGATGTGGTTTCAAATGGAAAATTAGAATTTAAACTGTGGGAATAAAATCTGATGTAATGGGTAAAAGTATACTCTATGTTACTGTTAAATGTAATATTTTACTTTAATTATTTATAAATACAAGTAAAACGTTGTGTTTAATATTAATATACATGTATACCTTTGATTCAGAGAGGAGACATAAAGTATTATTTTACTCTGAAGAGTTTTTAATGACTCATCTGTGCTTTTAATGTTTCCTTTGAGAGATTCTTCTGCTGCTTAATGGTGCATGTTCAAAAGTAATTTTCTTAGGCATTCAAAAATCTCCAAGAAATATTGATATAATATCAACTACAGTCATTTTTTTTTGACAATAACATCTTTCAGATCATCACTGATTTTGATCACATTGCTAGTCAGACAATAAACGTTTATTTTCTGCTTTTTTTCCTCTCTCAAAAATTCTCTTCTGGAGAGTTGTCCTCTATTACTTTCTACTTTTTATACCTTGCATCCTCCACCAAAGTTTTATTTGTTTGTTTGTTTGTTTTGAAAATAGTAATAGTAATACCTTCCCCACCTAACTTTCAGTGTTATCCTGTGAATTCAAAGAGATGATGTATAGAACATGTGTTGCAAAGTTGAAGTCCTATATAGAAAAATGTTTGCAAGGTTAGTGAGTGTCATTGTGTCTTTCATTTTTCCCTTTTATCCCCCTGCTGTCACCTGTTTAAAAACATAAACTTTCATAGTTCTTCTTCCAGTATTTTTTCTTTGAAATATTTGGTAGTTTTCCTGTATCAAACTTTATTTCACTAGTTCTTAAGAATACTCTTACCTTTCCATGTTTATTAACTTACTTGAGTAATCTAGACAGATCTGCCAATAACTGGGAAATTATTTTAATTTATGGAAAGAGCATGATTTAAAATTATTCAATAATATTGAATATTATAGGTCTTTTTATATGGTTTCTTACATTAAAAATTTGCTTAGATTCATACTTTTAGAGTGCAGGTATTATTATGATGTTAACTTTTTGAAAAAAGCATTTAGTATACCCTTATACCTGCATCGTCAGCTACTGTGGTAGAAAGAATGTTGAGTTAGAATCCAGTTCTGCTCTTACCTGGCCATGTTATCTTTGCCATGTCAAATAATATTCTTGAGTAAAGTTTTCTTTACTTATAATAATATATAAATATTATTGCTTGACCTTTTTTTTCCCTAAGGCAAAGGGAAATTAACATTTCATAAAATTATGAAGTGCCATAATGTGAAAGATATAATGATTTTGATGAATGAAAATGACTTAAATGTCATTTTTTCATTTTATTCTTATCTTATTAGTATTTTATTTATGCCATTATTTCTCAATTATATTTTAAGTCTTCTTCTGGTATACCAAAGTTTTAATAGAATTTTGTGTCATATTGCATTTGTGTTTAGTAAAGATACATCCTCAGTTATTCATTGTGACCTATATATTTTTTTAATAATAGTGTCATTATAGTGAATAAAACCACTAATACCCTTAACATTGTTTATTATTTATAGAAATAGCCTTGTGGCTTACTTTTATCTACCCTGTTACATGCCTGTCTTTATATATTTTTGCAATGCTTTGCTCCATGTTCTGAAGGCTGGGAAGCCATGGAAATGTCTGGACTACCTTCTATTGATGACAGTTTGGAAGGGGAATGTCAAAAAGATCATATATTCTAAAGCTTTTGTGATGTTACAATAAACCTCTTTCCTATTGATATGCTTTCAGGATTGATCTCCCTTTGTGAGAATTTATATGGTTGGTTTCTGGAAACACTGGGGCAAATCTGTCATCCTTAGTAAAAAGATTCAGTATTCCCACAGTATTTTTAATTTCCTGTAGAAGCATGTGGTGCATGACATTCCAACTTGCTAATTTTAAAATATGTCAGGTTTTAGAAGAGATTGGGCTGTTATATTCGGGAGAATTAGTCTTGTGGTGATTATAGGTGTGCACTTTGGAGTCATATTGCCTAGTTTTAGTCTCTATATGTCATGTATTGTTTGAGAGATTCTTGGGAAGTTAATTAACTTCCCTTTGCCTTGGTAGCCTCTTATGTAAAATGGAGGTGGAAATTATACCTATCTCAATTTATTTGGGAGGGGTAAGGGAAGAATTAAATTAACAATATTAAAATAAAATAATATAGTTAGTGTACTTAGCACATTATGCAGTTCTTCAGGGCCACCCAGTAAATATTAGTAATTGCATTGATATCATCAAAATAATTAATATTACAAGGTTTTTAGTTTAATTCATTTTTAAAGACTAGTAATATATTAACATCTATAAAGATAGGAGCCATGGGCAGCTCCCACCACCCAGCATAAGGCAGGAGCATGTACAGGGTCCTAGGCAGGAGCTGTGGGCAGTCCCCACTGCCTAGCAGAAGGTAGAAACATGCACAGGGTCCTAGGCAGGACCCAAGATATGGTCTCTGCCCCCACCAGAAGGCAGAAACATGCATGAGGTCCTTGGAAGGAGCTGCGGGCTGCACCCACCACCTGGCAGAAGGCATGAGCATACCAAAATAACCACTCCCACCTGGTGCTATGACCATTGCAAAAGTAGCTCACCTCCACAGTAGCAGCGATAGCCACTGTGCAGGTGGCCCACCAGCCACTTGACTGCTTTTGACACAAAGAGAGTCACCAGTGGAGACTGGAAAAAGGAGAAAGTATCTCTCCTTAAAGCCCACTCCAGCTTAATAGAAAAAGCAAGTGCTTACCAGATGATTAGACATCAACACAGAGTTACAAGAAACACAAAAATCCAAGAAAATGTACTTAAGAAAGAATGTAGCAGAACTCATGGAACTGAAAGATTCATTCAATGAAGTACAAAATGCAATCAAGAGATTAATCAGCAGGCTAGTCCAAACAGAAGAAAGAGTTTCTGATCTTGGAGATAGCCTTGTTGAAATAACCCAGGCAGACCAAAAAAAAAAAAAAAAAAAAGGAAAAAAA